>NC_135015.1:31142511-31390011 GCF_051020955.1 Megalopta genalis | reverse complement strand
GCGTTCAGGCGTGCGAACACTTTTGTCTGACACTGTATATTGCTGCGAATCGCTCCGTTTCCCTCGCGTCGCGGCATTTTATTTACAATAGAGAATATGAACTATAATACAAATCGATGCAATTGTATTTCAGATCTTTCAACTTGAAATTGTTGCTCGTTCGACGGCCCGATCTCGACACTTCGATCGTCTATTGGTAACGCTCTTCCGTGGCAACCGCTATCTTCCATTATTTTTTAAGGAGTTGCTCTTGTTACGAGCCGAGGGCCAGGCAGGTTGGGTGACCGGAGGTTGCATGCATTTGGAATTTTTGATAGGGGTGCGTAGGCGAGCCGATGTTTATTTCGATACGGTTGGCTACCTTTAATCTTTTAGATACGGCTGAATTCTGCGCGAGGCTATTTCTCCGGACGGCAGAGTCTGATGTGTACTGTACAGAGTCTGATACTGTATATACAGAGTGTTCCAAAAATGTCTCGCAGTCCGAAAGAGACGGGTTCCTCGGGCCATTTGAAGCAACTTTTTCCTTTAAAAAAATGTTCTCCGAGGTACCGTTAACGAGTTATTAACGAAAAACAGTGACCAATGAGAGGCGAGCTCGGCTGGCGCGAGGCGATCGAGCCAATGAGCGGAACTGGGCTTCGTGCGCTGGTTGACTGGGCCGTCTCGCGCCAGCCGTACTCGATTCTTATTGGTCACTGTTTTTCGTTAATAACTCGTTAACGGTGCCTCGGAGATCATTTTTGTAAAGGAAGAAGTTGCTTCGAATCATCCGAGGAACAAGTCATTTCCGGATTGCGAGACATTTTTGGGACACCCTGTAGACTGTTGTAAATCGATGCGAAGACAAAAGAAGTGTGAAACAATGCATATGAAGACGATTATTTGGTTCAAACGATGAGCGAGTGAGCTACTAGGGCAAGCCACTATAGTGGCGCGTCGTGCCTAAAAGGTTAAGGTTAGGATAAGGTGTTTGGAGAAATTGGTATTAGGGTGCCTCGTAACTTTGTTAGAAAAGGAATAAAGATATACCTCGAACGGTTAAGATATATTTTGTTGGTTAATACCAACTACTGGTTCGAAATAGGAGATGGAAATAATGAAACTTGTAACCGAAGAAAACTGGTGAAAACTAATTTATTACGCGTTGGGTTTTACAAATGTAAGTAAGTGTTCGCGGTCTCTAACGCGTTCTCAGCTTTTCGCACTGAATCCGCGGGGGCTTCTGACTCGATGTCTAATCACCTATTAGATTGTTCGAAGAAGAATTGAAACTCGATCTTCCTAGCGCTTCCGCGTCTACGAATAACTCGAAACTAGCCCGATTCACGGTCGCGTTTGGGCCCTTTATATGGTTAGATTTTCTCTGGAAAAATGGTAGCGGGGGTGTTCCTATGTGGTCCGATTCCAGAAACGTTCGTCGTCGTACCCCCTTGGAGGTACTCGACTCGCGATATACAAACGATCCACCGGCTGGCTGGCGCCAGCCTGGCGTATGCCTTCAAAGAGGAATATAAAAAATTCGTGGGAAGATTCTCCGTACGTTACACTCTCAACAGAGCAGTTTCGCGTTACAGCGACTCGATTTGGACAAGTCGCCGTAAACGCTATACTAAAACCGGCTACAGTTCCAGCGTGAACAACTACGTCGATCACGTGCGCCGCGATAATCCAACGAAGAAATTTTCCATTCGCGAGGCAGAAATCTCTAACATCGTAAAGAACAGCCGTCGCGAATTCTGAATAAATCTGCCAGCATTTCCTGCTGGAATATCGATGTCGCCGGCGACGATTAGCGTAAAGTGCTGCAATACGACGGACGCGTTGCTACACATCGCGAATAAATTAGCGCGCGCGGCGCGGTGGAAAAAACGCGCGAACCTCTTCCGCTGTTTTCCGTATTCCCGTCGTCCGTATTCGTTCGACACGGCGATATATTAGAAAATTGCTCGTCTCGGAACGAGCGACGTTTACACGTGCACGCGTGGAGAATTCATTTCGCCGGCCGTTCGATATCCACCGGTTCCCGCGATCCGCGGGGAATGCGCTCTCTCTCTCTCTCTCTCTCTCTGTTCGCGCGGCGTTACGCAAATACGGGGGAGGGAAGAACGTAAGCCGCGACGAGCACGCTTGAATTTAAAAATAAGTATTTCCCTATTTATACGCGCTCGCCGGCGTGCATATTCTTCAGCGGTGCCGCTTCGACGAAAAGGGCTCTCTCCTCGATGGCTCGATACATTATATATTCCAGTGCATCGTGGATGGAACGGCTCTCGCGGTGCAACGGATGCTCGCGTGCGCAAACAAAGTGCAGAATGTGCGAGAGAGAGCGCGCGCGCGGGCGCGATTTCCGTGCGAGAGGCGCGTCGAGCAAGGAGACGGGACCGAGGCGAACGGAAACGGAGAAATAGAAATACGCGGAGAGAGAGAGAGAGAGAGAGAGAGAGAGAGAGAGAGAGAGAGAGAGAGAGAGAGAGAGAGAGAGAGAGTGAAAGCAGAAAAAATATTTTCCCGAGAGCGATTCATCATACGGCAGGCAGCGCGGACTCCCGAAAAATATCTGATACGGTTTTTCCGTGCTGCAACCGCCCGGTTACATGACCGCCGCACGCCGCGCCGCTTTTGTTTCCCCGTTATTTCCTTCCAGCCTCTGTTTCATCCCTTTGCCCGAACCAGCATTTTTATGTATCGCCGGCGACATCGTTCCTTTCTGTCTCTCTTACTCTCTCTCACTCTCTCTCTCTCTTTCTCTCTCTCTCTCTCTCTCTCTCTCTCTTTCTCTCTCTCTATAACTGTCGCTCTTCTTCTTTTCGAGAAACGGAACACCGCTGCGTTCGGGTACAACGAAAAATTGGGGGGAACGGCGGGGAGGAGCGGATTACTTTTTTCCGCAGACTTGTTTCGAACCCGGCCAACGAAATTGTTCTCGGCCCAGGGCGAAATATTCCTGCGTTCCCAGCGTTCTCTCTCTCTCTCTCTCTCTCTCTCTCTCTCTCTCTCTCTCTCGCTCGCTCGCTCTCACTCTGTTCACCGCGTTTTCGGTCGCGTTTTCCACCGAGATAGAAAGTTGCCGCCGCCCAGCGCCGCGGCTGCATTTTTTAAACGTCGCGATATTTTCCGCGGACCGCCGGCTTTTATGCACGGAAAAGTGAAAAATGCCGCGCATCGCGACCGGATGGGGAATTACACCTGAATGGGAGGTAACGATATTCGGTTTCGATGTGCCGGTTTCAACGTGTTGATGCAACTTCTTCCGTTTACAAGGTGAGGAAATTCTTTGTAACGCGGGGAAGGAGAAGGTTTTCTGCGAGATCGTTTTATCGGTGAATTGTGAACTTGGATTAGGTGTCAATTAGCGGGAAAGAACGATCGGAGAGAGAGAGAGAGAGAGAGAGAGAGAGAGAGAGAAAGAGTGTAATTTGAGACGCGAGAAGAAGATCGTCGAATGTGGATGAACTATTGATTCTCGCGATTGCAATGTACATCGTGTGGCAAGTGACATTAACGCGTATTAAAGTTCGTTGTTATTTGTTCTACATCGTTAAAACCCCGATGGTTTTTATCAGTCCGCGGTTGATAGAGATTATCGCGTATACGGTTAGCTTGAAACGACAGCGAGAATGTATTAACAAATTAGGTGTCCAGATACGAATCAAGATCGAAGGAATAAAAGAAACGTACGAACGAAATTAAACGTTCGATTGTTCGTCGAAAAATTCTGCGCGCTCTGAAGATATTCTCCGCGCTAATACTATCTCGTTGCACCTGTAGCGGATGGTTGAGGCATTCGCAGAGAGTGCTCGGGGAAAAAAGGTAAAGCAAATCGGAAGAGAAAGCTACAGGTTAGAGGCCGAAAAATAGAGAAATAGGACTCTCTCTCGGCGAGCTCGGCAGAAGAAACGGGCGAAGAAGAAGTCGGAAGAAGGTTAAAGTCACGGTAAAGTATAAAATCTCTGTCGCTCGGATAATTCTCCACGCAGCTGTGTGTACCATTCTTCGAATTTCTCCTCGAGAGAGCCGTACGACGCGAGCCTCCGTATCGAACGAAACAAACTGGATCGTGCAAACAAACTGCGCTCGATATTTTTCATTCGCGCGAGCTCGATTCGATTCGATTCGATCCGATCCGTAAAAATTGCTCTCAACCGCATGGGAATTTTTTTGTTGCTGGCAATCGACCGGTGTAAAAATTGTGTGCTCTCTCGACGCGGGGCGCTCGTTATTTCCGGGAGCAGAAAAAAAATAAAGCCGGCTTCGAACTAAAAAGTGGCTCTTAATTTCGTAATAATTTTTCGAGCCGTCGGTGCAGTACTCTCTCGCTGCAAGTATAGACACGCGCTTCCCGGCGGCTGTAAATTCGGGGAGGGGATTAAAAAGGGAAGCTGTACTTAAACTTTGCTCGGAGTCGTTCTCGTTTTTAAAATATGGCTTTTAATTTAGCAGAGATTTTCACATCGGCAGAGCGAAAACTGGCCGCGTCCTCCCTCTCTCTCTCTCTCTCCCTCTCTCTTCTTCCCGCCGGTAAATTCGGAAGAACGAAAAATGACCCGCGCCATATATTTGTCTTAACTTGCTTTAATTTCGACCGACACGGCGGCGGCGGCCGCCGCGCACTTTCGAAGTTTTAATACTTTTCCAAATTCAGGCTGCAAATCCGGCCGGATTAAAGGGTAAAGCCGTGTTTAAGCTTCGCTTCGAATCGTTTCGATTCAGTTCCAAAAATATGGCTTTTAATTTAGTCGGCATTTGCCCATCGGCACCGCGTTAAAGCTGCATTCAACGCCGTCTCCCCTTTCACCAGCAAATTCGAATTTCGAACCAGCCCTGACACCGTTCGGAAAGAATGGTTTTTGATTTCGCGGCAGCCTTTCGCGCGCGTTAAAATGTCCATTGTCGAAGCTGCGCCCGTCTCGTTTCGCTGGTAAATTCAAAGGTGAGGGGGGGATAAAAATATGTAAAAGCTGGCATTTTCCATGCTATTGAAAATGGGTACTTCGTATGTTTTACGGCCTTGTCCGTTTTTCAGGTAAGACGGCCCTTGCGGCCCATCCGCAGGGCACGCGGCGCTAAACGCGCGTCGACTCGAGTCGAGCAAATTTTGACTCGAAAGTCCGTTTTACGCGGTGTGAGAGCGGATTGGTTATTTGTGACCACTAAGGATTTTCCGAACCACAGTTTTGCGTGTCTTCCGCGGTTTTTTAGTCAGTCGTCCGTGAGCAGCTTACGAGTACACTCGTTGTCTCTAAGCTCTTGCGAGCAAGCCTGTATATTAGATCTTGTGTTTCCGTGTGTTCAATAAATATACTTTTACCTAAAACACTGCCTTTAATTATTCGCAAGCAAATAATCAACAAAATATAAACCGTATTCGAAAGTTTGCTTCCCGGTGCCTTGATTTCGTTCCGGCGGGCCCGCTCTCGGCGTGTCGCACCTGCGCTTCGCGAGCCGCGACGACGTTCGCGCGTATTTTTTCGTTCGAATCTCCGGAAAAATTTTAAGAATTTGTCGCGCGAACATCCGTAGCATTGTCGCGTGCCCGCGAAACGCTCGAAAGGCGACGCATGGATTTCGAGGCCCCGGTTTCGGCCCCGCGCAACGGCATGGCGGACGAGCGATAAGAACAGCTGAGGAATTAGCGACAGCGCGATAACGATAACTCTTGCCTCCTCTGTACGACGTAATATAAACGTCAGCGAGAACCAATTACCTCGCGGCACCTGCATTTAATATTCAGTTACACACTAGACGCCCCGCGAAAACGGCGACGGGAAATGTTCAATTTTCAATTAATCCCGGGGGTTAATTACGACCGATCCATCAACGTTTCGTTCTCGCACTCTTGGCATTTTTCCCTCCGCTCTTCGTCCCATTCTTCTGTTCTTTTTTTTTTTCGAACGGCGTCTGACACCGGTTGATTGGTGTTCGCGATCCGCGCTTATCCGTTCATTTATTTATCCGCCGGTTTCGACGCGGGACGAGATTTCGTCTCGTAGCGGCGGCAGATTAACAGTGTCCGAAATTATATTTTCTATTTATACGGGTCTGCGAGCCTGCGGTCCCGTCGATTAAAAAACCTCTGCATATTTAGCGAGCCACCGGCCGGAGGCGCGAGAAAAACTATTTCGCTCGCGTTGTTCGACGCATCAATTATTTATCGACGATCGTCTGCGTTTTATTTTAAAAAGCGACGCGGGCCGCGGATTTCCGAGCGTCGCGGAAATGATCGTTTCGATTCGTTCGTTCGAGCCCGAACAAACGACTGAATTTTCTTTCATTTTTTCGCGAGGGTAATATTGGGTTGGCAACTAAGTAATTGCCGATTTGTTCAATGAAATAAAAAATTTTTTTTTTACTTGGAACGAAGTTTAATCTGTAATGTATTTTCCATTTTGTTCGATGACCTTTTGCCATCTTTCCGACAACTTGAAAATTCCACGCTCGTAGAAAGTCTGATTCTTTTCGGATTAAGCTTATCTCTATTTATATCCAGCCATAATTAGAATTTGTATCGAAGATCTATGACGCTTTAAACTTATATCAAAGATTAAAGATTCGAATTAAATTTGAACTTCTGGTAGAATGCATTCCCCAATTCGAGTTTCTATCTAGCTTATCGTAACCGGAATTTGTATTAAAAATCTATTGCTATTAAAATTCCTATTAGAACGAATTTCCTATTTTATATTATTCCTATAGTATATATATTATTTCTATTGGGTTGACAACTAAGTAATTGCCGATTCGTTCAATGAAATAAAAAATTTTTTTTTACTTGGAACGAAGTTTAATCTGTAATGAATTTTCCATTTTGTTCGATGACCTTTTGCCATCTCTCCGACAACTTGAAAATTCCACGCTCGTAGAAAGTCTGATCCTTTTCGGCCAAAAACTGAGTTCAGTGAGATTTTACAGCGTCATCGTCATTCAAAGTTTTACCACGAAGGAAGTTGTCCAGGGATCGAAATAAGTTGTAATCCGATGGTGCGAGATTAGGGCTATGTGGTGGGTGTAACATCAATTCCCGACCAATATCCATCAATTTTTGCCGAGTGGACAAAGACGTGTGCGGCCTAGCATTGTCCTGCTGGAAAATGACACCTTTACGATCGACCAATTCTGGTCGCTTTTCCTTGACCGCTGCATTCAATTTCTCCAGTTGCTAACATTCGCGGATAATAAAAAATAACATAATAATAATAATAATAATTTTATAATATAACATTTACGGATATCATAAAAATGGGAGTGAAAGACATCTATAACTGAAATCGGCAATTACTTAGTTGCCAATCCAATATTATGCCAATCGCGCACGAATTACTATACTATAATGTTCAATGATCCAACGTTAATGTAAACGCTCTAAGACGCTAAGAACAAGAAAGAATATCTTTCCATCGTCCCCGATTTTTCAGCGGTCAACTGGAAGAGCACGAAATTAAATGATCGACGCGCTTAAATGACCGCTGCATTCAATTTGTCCAGTTGCTAACATTCGCGGATAATAAAAAATAACATAATAATAATAATAATAATTTTATAATATAACATTTACGGATATCATAAAAATGGGAGTGAGAGACATCTATAACACTGAAATCGGCAATTATTTAGTTGCCAACCCAATAGAAACTGCGGCGGCGGCGGCGGCTAAATTCGTCGTTGAAGGGTCCGCGATATTTCGCCGCAATTATTTCGTTCTGCACCAAAAGTTCCCGCGATACAACATCGGAATTTATATTCCACCGGTGGCGAGAGAGGGTTGTTCTTGCTTCCCGAGCGTGCATAATTATGTCGGCAAAGGAACTCGCGGTAAACGCGTTAAAAGCTACAGAGAGGCTTCTTCCACCGAATCAACGAGTTGCCGAGCGTTTAAAGGAGCGGTGGCGTCCGCCGCGGCGGCGCTTCGAGACGATGAAAACCCGCTCCGGCGAAATTAGACAAAAAGCCGAGTCTCGAAGGGGCACCACCGTTTTGAAAATGTCCGAGGAATTTCAAAGCGGCCGCCTCGTTTTTCTCTTCCCTGCGAATTATTTTCGCGAGCGTATCCCCCGCGAGCATATTCCGCGAGAGCGTATACCGCGAGCGAGCTGCAACAAGCGTTTCATTCTGTTACAACCGTGTTCGGCCGCGTAACGAGCGCGTAAAGGGGAAATTTAGCTCGTTGGGAAACTCGCGAAAAGCCTCGTTCCGCCGTGTAATCATTTTTGTCCGGGAAATGAAATCGATGCGGGGGAGAGAGGGGGGGCCGACCGACTGCATACTAAATTCCGCAGCTTTTAACGTATAGCGTTTTCCCCCCCGCTATATAGATTTCGCTATAACTCTCGCGCGCGGACCGCGGCCGATAGCGCCGCCTGTACATGCATTCGGCAACGCGCTATCTTCTTGCCTTTTATTTGAATTATCTGCATTGCTAATTCCGCCGGAGCCGGGCGAGCGCCGTTATTTCGGACGCGACGCTGAATCATTCGGACACCTGCCGCAGTTCGGTAATTCTCCGAAGTGGTGTACGGGAACCTCGTAATGCCTCGTGAAATGTTAATTCGCTCGGAAAGTTGCGCCGGCGATCTCGCGCGAGAAATAATAACATCGGGCCCGGACAATCATTAACCGGCCGGACGTGTTTGCTCGGCGCAAACGGTGCCCCGGACACTTGTCTATTCTATCTGCGGGTCTACTTTACAATTATTCATGGTGTTTGGGTGTCGGCCGCGGCTCGATTTGTAAATACAGCCCGGATGAAAAATCGCGGCACGACCGGCCGGGCGATGATTTCGTATGGAGAAGTAAGTCGAGAAAAAGAGCAACGCTTTTTCTCCTGTGCGCGTGTCCACGATCCATCAGCCGGGATCAAGATGTTAACCGGTGGTTTTATTTGATAAAATTCGCGATTTTATTACCAATATTTGCTTATTCGCGTAACATACACTACATACATAGTAATCGAAATGTAATGGGAACTGATAAGCTGTTTCAGCCAGTGCATACGAGTGCGCACGAGTTTATCTCAAACTGTTCGTATCTTTTATTTGTTTACTTCATACCGGCCTGGCCTAAAATATTCTAAACATCTTGAAATTCAAGAATATGCTTTTGCTTTCACCAAAATTACAATTTAAATAGCCAATGTTCGCCACTTTTCACGCGCGACTTTTCCGTCGCGACACAAAATACATACTGCCACGCGTCTCCACGACGAGTATACTCGTCGAACGCTAAGCCAACCGGTTAAATAAACTAAAATATCAAGGGGTCGCGAGAACGATAAGCCCCGAGAACCGTACAGACGGCGATAAATTCGTCTAAACTTTCCGATCTAATAATAAGCGAACGGAAAGAATAATTTATGGACGCCGATGGGACGGCCGCCACGATTGGATTTAGCATAAAGCCGTTAAGTTGGAAAAACGCGGGAAATCCGCGGCTCTATGATAACGTGCCCGATGGCGAGTCGTCTAATTAGCGTAATTGCCTTTTAACGCGGAGAGAATATATCTCGGACGAGCGTGGCGGAGTTACGATTCGCGCTATCGTTCGAACGACTTCGCGAGCGGCGACGCGAGCTTGCAGCGAGAGAACGAGCCGAGCCGAGCGGAGCGGAGCGGAGCCGCGAGGCCGCGCCGCGAGCATCCTTCGCGAAGAACTTTCGATCTTTCCGCTTAATTTCCGGAGAAACACGCATGAAAACGCTCGTAAGGAAAGCGCGGCTCGCTCCGCCGTGTAATCTCCGATCTTACAAGTCGTAATGATTCCCCGCGGAGAGCTCGTTAACCCATAAGTTGGCATGGTCCCCGTATGGGGACCGACGGTGCGAATACTTTAGCACCGTCGGCCCCGTCTCGTTGCCTATTAAAACGGCCGAGCCGCAAAAACTCGATAGCGCTCCGTCGCGAAAACCGTGTTCCCTGAAAATTCCATTTAAAAACCTATCAAATTAACGAACCCGCGAACCGCAAAAACAGCCGCGAACGCGTCTCCCGCAAAACTATTAACATCGAAGTGGCGTGCAGCTAATTAAATAATTACCTGGCCGGTCGTCGGTTCGACATTTTGCCGTGCATATCCGCGCCTCGTACTACCCCCGCGACACGAACTTCGGACGGTAATGGTTATTAGACTGCGGATTTTATGCGTTTATAACAGAAACGGCGAAGTCGGATTTCATACTGCGAAAAGGTTAAATGGATATAAGGATATTAAAACGAACTATTTTCGAACAGTTAAGTTTGCACGAGCAAAAATCGCATTTGTATTCGTCTTCCGTTTCTTATATAACCGACGCAGACAATTTTATTGCATTTTATTATATTGTTGAAGGTTGCCCCTGCGACGGACATAATATTTTTAATTATGGTATTACATTGTTGTATGATGAGCTGCGTCGCATCTAGCGAGAGAGTGCGACGACTGTCTACTGTCTGCGTTGTCTTTTTTTTTTTAGGCTCCTACGGCCAAAAATTTTGTTCTTTAGTTAGTTGCCTGCGGACGAGCGAGGTGTGTAGTTGTGCCTACCGAACCATCACCCGTAATATCAGTTATCTTTATGTGTGTTTCCTTTTCTCTTTTTTCAATAAAAAATTAACTCTGTTACTGTTATTTATGTTGCCTGTAAATATTCAACATATATACTTATTAGAACTTTGTTATGATTTTATTATTTTATTATTTTGCATAAAGATCCGCGAGGTCCGATAATCACAACATTTGATCAGGTTCTCGCAATTATCGCCGGAGCGCGTTCAGAAATGATCGCACCACTTTTTCGACAAACGTTGCAAGAGATCGTCCAACTTACAGAGCTTCGAATTAAACGGCGGTCATTTTTCGAGAGGAATGTGTACAATCGAGCGTGCTCGTCCACTTCAATTTATTCGAGATAATGTTTAACGAACGTTTTATATTCAGAGCTTACTAAAAACATGGGTCGACGAAACGAATCGTCAGAAAGAGCAAAAACGGTCGGCTAAGAATAATGGAGATTTCGTGGGCGATGTTTCCAGGTGTAATCTTTGAAACGCGATACACGGTTTTTAATGACCGCTGGGAAAACCGTTTCACGATCATCAAGAGATTTCGTCGACGATTGCGTAACAAGATGCGCAATACCCGCGACCTACCGGGAAGGAACAGCGAGATTGCGCGATTCTTCCGGGGAAGATAATTTGTTCTCGCGTAATTATGGCACTCCGCCGCGCGCTTTTCCGTGCCCTTATCGCGCGGAATTATTCTATACCGCAATTAGAAGCGATTTCTCCCGTATTTCCATTCATTGTTTCGATATGGAAAGCGCGGGCCTGGCTACCTTCGTCCGCGAGCGCAACAATTGTTTTCTCCTCTTTTTGCCACCGGCACGAGAGATCATTCTCCCCGCCTCCTCCCTCCGTTTGCTCGAGGTAATTGCGTTCAAGCGCTCTTTCGTGCCGCTATCTCCTTCGACTAATTGTGGGCATCGCGCGGTCCCATCGAAATAATTTCCGTCGTGAATCTTCGGGTCGCGGTCTCGTATCGGTAACTAAGTATACAGTAATGTCTCTCTAATTGACGCTCGGGTTGTCCACAGAAATGGACAATTTGGGAAGAGGAGATACGATTAATTTGAGTCTTCCGTCTCGTTTTTGTAATTACCGATTCTCAACAAATATAAAAAACGAGGCGCAAGACTCGAATAATCGTATCTCCTCTTTCTAAATTGTCCACTTTCGTGCACAATCTTGGCGTCAGTTAGGGAGACATTGCCGTAGCGGCTCGATAGAGTCTACCGAGATAATTGCGCAAAAATAACAATCTCAATTCAAACTGCAACAACAAGAAAATTCGAACTCGATAAACGTACGAAACCCGTCGAAGGAGCAAAAGCGCAAAAACCGTGAATTTCTCCGGTCGTTGTAACTTTCGCGTGCTCGAGACGTAAAATCCTATTTCTCGAAAAGCAATTATGAACGCCGACTGCCGTCGGCGACCGGCTGCAATAAAATCACGTAAGTCCGTTCGATCTGCCGGGAAAACGGCAAATTCATTTACATTGCGTACACGCGATCGAGTTGTGTGTTACGAGTCGACGGCCCGCGAAAGAAATTGAATCGTCGCTTGCAATCTCCGCCGTGTTTCCCTCCACTCTCTCTCTCTCTCTCTCTCTCTCTCTCTTCCTCTCTCTCTCTCACTCTGTCCGTCTCTCTTTCTCCCTCCGGTCTGTTTTTTATTCCCCCGGTCGCTTTCGAATTTTTCGCGAATCGAGAAATTGAAATTCTCGGACCAGCCACGGCGAATTTACGCGGGCACGAGCTATGGGATAACGAACTGTATGTCTAGAATGTTCGATTTCCCTTCATCGCACCCTCACTTCCGGATGGAAATGGAAGCGAGGTCGATCGAACCGGCTCTCGAGGAGGGTCTGGAACCAGTCCGGAACCGAGATGGGGACGTTCGAGCGACCTCCACCTTGAAATCGTGGCCAGACACACCTACGCGCGCCACCGACGCTCCTGTCCGCGCCTGTGTCTGTGTCCGATCGAGAACGATAAATGCCAGATTATTGCCGCATCTCCAGCGATAACGTCGCCGTATAGTCCACGGCCGTGGACTTGTTTTCCACGATAAAGGAAATTTCGTTCTGAAATCGAGTACCGTTGCTCGCCGATTCTCTCGCGTTCGCCGAAGAAACGCTCGAGAGGAAAAAAAGGAATCTCTGGTGGCGCAAGAATAAAACTCGTTCGTTAACGAGTATTACGATTAATATATTAATATTGTAACTATTTTAATATATTATTATATTTTATATATAATTTATTATTAATATATTAACATTATAACGAGTATTGGTACGACTTGCTATATTAATCCTCGCGGGACGATGGCTGGGACAATATCGACCCGCGCTGTTTAAATCGTTGACTTATTATTCCATTTTCGGCAATTAAATAACGTGTGAATCGCTGTCGCATTGGACGATCTGAAATATTTCGACGTAAAATGCTATTTCCGAGGAACATCTTGAACTCGACGCGATGAAATATCTTCGATTGATAACAGATTAATTCAGCGACCCTGTCGGTCCACCGTGAACCCGGGATACGGCGCCGGATCGAATCGCTGGCGGAGGGACCGAGCTCGTTAAGACTAACAATCGTTCCTCGGGACAATCGCGGCGAAACGCAATAATCGGGTTTTTTAATTCCTCCCTCCCCGGGGCGGCGAGCGGCACCCTCCCCGCGATTTCACACTATTAATCACGGGACAATGGGCGAGGGATTTTAAGAAGGATCGCGGGAAGACGGTTTTCCAGCGAGATCGGGACTCCTCCGCTCCGCGGCCACGGGGAACCGTCTTCTATAAGCAGATTTCTATCTGTACGTCTGCTCGTCTATGATTAATGCATCCCCGGTTCCTCCCGGGGTTCCTTACTTCGGAGCTAGGAAGCTCGACCGGGCTTTTTTGCTCGTTGAATATTAGCCGGCCCCGGGAGCGATTCGTCCCAGCCCCGATTAATTTTAATTGTCGACAAATCCTCGGCCAGACCGGCCTCTCGGCCCCGGGGAAAAGGGGATGTTGATAAATGGACGGGGCGGGGGGAGGCTGGGGAGAGACAGCCCGGGCAAGAAGAAGCCTCGCGGATGGATAAGAATTGATGGATCGGTCAAAGGACTTCTCCCGCGCCCGTTTCTTCAAAGACGGATTAATATCCCATTCGCGTTTCCCTTGTTGCCGGTTCCGGCTTTTCGTTAGAAATAAGGATATGACCGAGGAGATCATACTCCGCGCGGTCCTCGTCGTTCGAGTCCGGTCTAGACCGGACAATCCTCGGGACGATGGTTACCGGCACTCGGGACAATTTATGCCCGACAAATTGCCAATTGCCGACTGCTCGGTTTACCCTCTTCGGAGCGTGGACTTTTTCATCCCTGAAAACCGTACCCGCCGATCCTGCTGGTCGCCGATCTTTCACTTCCACGCGATCGTTCCAGGTCTTATCCTTGCCGTCGAGATCTTTCATCCCTTAACCCATTGACTGCCAACTACGAGATATCTCGCAGCAAGCGTCTGTACCGAAACTGCCAGCTGCGAGGTATCTCGTAGTGGGTGCTGCAAGTTTAGATTGGCTACAAATGGCTATTCGAGTTAGGAACTATTAGAAAATATTAGGTCTACCGGAAAGTTCTGTCCGATAGTGTCACTTCAAGTTTCAATCCATGTGCACATGTTGATTCGAGACATATACGACTATCTCTCTTTATCATTGCATTTACACGCATGTACTCTCCTAAATAAACCGAAACAAAGATGTCTCGTGTCATTATTAAGCGAGACGCGATCGTGAAAACATGGCTACCGATGATAATGCCAGACCACGTGCTGCTTTGGCGACTCGTCGGAAAATCGCAGAGCTAGGCTGGGAAATTCTGTCGCATCCACCGTACTCCCCAGATCTAGCACCCTCCGATCATCACTTGTTTCTCTCTTTGCAAAACCTTTTACAAGAAAAAAAATTCAAAACCGAAGCTGATGTCAACCGAGCACTAGTTGAGGTCTTCGCCTCTAAAAATAAATCATTTTTTAAAAACGGCATTTACAAGTTGCCATCACGCTGGCAAGAAGTCGTAAGCAACGATGGAAAGTATATTCTACAATAAATATTATTAAACGTATGAAAATTGTGTTCTATTTCAATTCAAAAGCGGACAGAACTTTCCGGTAGACCTAACATATTGTATAACTACTATATAAAAATATACTGTAAATGCCATTGCAATATTATACCGGTACATTAATATTATTATATTTTGTGAAACTTCGTGTTTTCTTTCAAATAAAACCGTGGCACCCAGGGCAACACGCGCTAAATTTGCGCGGCAGTCAATGGGTTAACCCCTTGAAGTCTGATTTATTTTTCGTTAATATCTCGAGTCAAGTTTTACGAGCACGTGGATGCTAATATTATCCCTTTTAGACGCTAAGGGCTGGGACATGTGTGTCCCATTGGTTACATGTGAACAAATACGTGCGTGGTACGCATTCTAAGACCGGTGCATTCGTATATCGTGGAAAAACGGGATTCAATTCTCCCGATAGGCGTACGAAACAAGGTGGGACACGTGTATGTCCCGATAAATCCCAAAGGGATAACACCTGCCTAATGAATTTGATATTCTCAGTAAGTAGCCGAGTACAGCAGTTTCTCCAGGAAATGCCAAATTTCGGGTTGCCGTGAATTTCCCTGTGCTAGTCCTACGCCTACGTGATTTATTGCTACGTCGATGCTAAGAATCGCGACCTAGTCTCCTCGGATCTTCCGATTTCATTTCCGACCCCCGAACCTTTCTGTAACAGAAATTACTGTAATCGAATACGTCGGATAAGTGGTGCGCGCCATCGAAATTTCGCTTGCGACAAATGAGCCGTTTATTTTGAAAGTAGCATAAGTCACTTTTTCAAAAAGATCGAGTTAATGGTAACACTAATTACAATTCAGCGGTATCTTTTCATTAAAAAAAAAAAGTGACATGCCACTTTCAAAATAAACGGCTCAAATACAGCTAGAAAGTCTCGCCGGAAAGCTGGCGTATCGTCGATCCGCGTAAAACAGAGTGAACGAAAGCTTCGTACAGCGAGGAAACAAGAGCTCCGCGAAACTCGAAGCGGATCGGAAAGCAAATTCTCGCTTGTACCAAACGGGAAAGAAATCACGTTCGAATACGCGAAATCCGCGGTTCATTAATTAATACCGCGCAGCGAATAGATCGAGCAACACGATCTCTCTCGTGCGAACAACAAATAGAACGAAGATTAGCACGGATGCGAGAAGTTGCAGCGTCGTCGCGCGGACAGCGCTTCTCGGCGGTCGAGGGTCAAGATCCCGGCGCTCTCGGTGCAGTCGCAGCGTTGCACCGCGCGCGTCCGTGTACACACAGATATTTTTCGAAGCGCTCGACGGGACGGCTTTTGAAAAAGCCGAGGCGGGTATCGATCGTCCCCTCGACGACCGCCTACACACGAACGCATGCGAATCGAGCTTGCATGAACCTGCTACAAAGGTTAGTGCCAGTGAGCATGAAATAGAATGAAACGAGCACAGGACAAGAAGGGGGAGAGAATATAGAGAGACAGAGCGAGAGAGAGAGAGAGAGAGAGAGGTGGGCCGGGTGGGCATGCTCGATGCGGTCTCTAATTGGAGGCTGTTAACGCATAATTAACGTGGCGTTGTTATCCTCCTATTTCGCCCGTGCCCACCTCCTCCCGCAGTGCCGTACCCTTCTCTCATCTCTGTCGCCCCTGGTAGCCCACAAACCGATCTCCAATCACCGTCGAAACCGTCCATATAACTCCGGCTCTCCGAAAATTACGGGAAACCAGTCAGCGATGAAAATGCACGCTTCCCCCGGCGAGTTTGCCCGTTTCTCCGGGATCCGTGCGCCGTTGCACCCTCTCCTCCTCTCCATCCCCTATCACTCTCTCTCTCTCTCTCTCTCTCTCCTTGGTCTTCGTCCATTTTCATCCTCGCGGATCGCCGCTGGTGGACCCGCGTGCTCGCTTTTTGCCGTGTCCAACAGGTACATGTACCGAGACTCTGGCCCCGCGAATCGCCGTCGCCTTGACGAAAGGCGTCGCACGACGGAATCGGTCGCCGAAACAAAGCCGTAATCTCGATGTCACGGCGCTGGGTGCTCTCGCCTCGGCAACGCGACGGTTTCCGGGGACCGTTTCGCGGCGGTACGACCGACCGAATTTTCTGCGGTCTCGCGATATCGTTGCCCCGGCTCGCGAGAAATTCGGCGATTGGTCACGCCTCGGCGCGGCTCGCTCGTTTCGCGATTTAGAAATCGCGGCTTTCGAGGAATCTTGCGATTCCGTGTCGGCGGAATTCTTTGGAACTGGTCGCTTTGTCCGCCTGGTGGACCACAGAAACGGAACGGATTCGTTGGAAACGAAAAATACAGGGTGTTCCGTAATTGTGTTAGCTTTGAAACGACCTCAGATTCTCCCCATTTTCGGCTGAAATTATGGAACACCGTGTAATTGTACCGTCGAAGCGACAGTTCGATGCCGAATCTGCCAACTGTCGAATCCGTTCAAACATTTCATTTTACGCATAAAGATCCACAGTCCGCGACAAATTGCGCAATCCGTTTCGCAGAAGAAATCCTCTCTGACTCTGATCGAGCAGCGGCAATTACCGATTTCCCCGGAATCGTGAACACGATTTATGAAATACGATCGTCTTGCGGCGCGCTCGTTCGGCCGAACAAATTCGCGGGATGAAGCGGCCGAAGATAAACAGACAACAATAGTTCCTTTCATGTCGGGCGACCGATTAAGCATTAAATAGGGTTGCTAATATAACCATATCGAGTATCCGCGAGTCTCTCGCATGCAAAGCTGAAAGTTCTTATCGAACGCCGCAGCCGCGTGTTGTTTATACTCGGTGACACGAATACCAGCATCGTGAATTCACTTCACAATATTGCTTAATTTATATTAGTGTGCCGCCGATAAGATATACCGGCGATATCGAAGAGTCAACAGGAGTTTATTGCTCCAAGCTGACCCTGAGCCGACGCACGCTTATCAATGATTTTTTTTCGTCGGCGTTAATTTTATGCGCGCATACGCAACAGCGATGTGCGCTTCGGAATTGCATTCGACGACGCTTCGGCTGTGGACAGTGTTCGCCGATGGTTCCTTTAAGATCGGAGATCGACGGTTCGGAATTTCTTTGAAAACTGTTCAAAGGGTGCCGATCGAATTATTAATATAATTAATATAATATTATTGGTTATATTATAATTTATTATTTATATTTATATTTATTATTCTATTTATTATAGTTATATTATAATATTATTAGTTATATTATATTATTAATATAACGTAACAAGATCTCTCGAGATTGCCATTTAAAAGAAAATTACTATATTAACCCTTTGCACTCGAGTGGCGACTCTGAGGCGCCCCGTTAAGATTTGTCACATCATGTTCTAAGATAACTTTTATATTAAAAAAGTTTAGATTTAAAAGATTGTTAAGAGCGTAATTGCTCGTGTAAAATAAAAATACCATGAGTGAGAAAAATTATTTTAGATTTACAGTTCAAACAGCTTCGAGTGCGAAAGGTTAAACTAAATTATATTAGACGCAAATATCTTCGAGATATTCTCTCCCGTTCACAAGACTCTCCCAAACGACGGGATCGTTAAGCGATACACGACGATCGGCATCGATCGCGAGGCTGTGTCTCCGCTCGCAATCGCGCCAACCAGTTCCAGTCGCGTCCCCCGAAGCAGCATTAAAACCTAATACAATGGACGATTAAAACCTCTCGCAGCTCGCGGAATACAAACGAGAGCTGAACGAACGAAATGAAAAATTCCGCGCGATGGAAAGAGCGCGCAGAGATAAAACGCGATTCAGCGGGCAGCGTGTTATCGACGACGCCTTATCGGCGCAAAAATGCGAGAACAATATTTATGCCGGGGAACAAAGTGTACGTCGCGATAGTGCGCGACGAGCACCGGATAGGCTTCCGAGCCTAACCCGCGCGCGTTCTCGTCGGCTTCCGCCGCGAGCTCCGCGTGCGGATTCCGCCGAGAGCGTTCGCGCTCGCGGCGACGATAAAAATCCGCCGCGCCGCGAGAACAGAGAAGTTCGACGCGGGCACGATCGGCCGCGACGGCAAGAGGGGAAAGGGTTTTCGCGGCCGAGATCGGTCGCGGAATTCTCGTCGATTCCGCGCGATCCGTGGCGCGAGGCGCGAGGCGCGAGACGGCGAGGTATTTAAAATTAAATTCACCGGTAATGTGGCACAAGTGGCAAGGTGCCACGGGCACGGGGAAACAAGCGGCCAGCCGAGCTCTGCTCGCCGATCGTCTCCCCAGCCAGTCTGGCTCTCCGCTGGTTCGGTCTTCGGTCCGCCGAAGTCCGCTCTGCTCGGCGCAAACAGGAGGAGCCTGGGGATCGGAAGGACTCGTCGCGGTCGCCGGAAAAAAATCTTTAATGGGAATTCCAGTTCAGAGGAAAAGCGGCGAGCTGTCGGCGGGAGGACCGGCGGACGGGTGGACGCGAGGGGAAGCCGGCTAGGGTGTCATTATCGTGGTCATTATCGTCATCGTCCCTTTTTCCTCGGCCGCGGCGCGGCGCGGCGAGGCTCGCCGCTTTCGTCGGCGGTAGCTGCCGCCGCAATCACCGTAATCGCTCACCTCCGCGTTTTAGTGCGCGCACTCGGCTTTCGAATAAGGCGCGGGGCACTTTGGGTAGTCGCGACGCCGCTGAAACCATCGCGATGGAAGGACCGGCCGATGGAACTTTTCCAGAGTTCCTCGCCCTCTCTCGTTTCCTCTTCCTCCTCCAGCTAGCCGAGCCTCTGCCTTTTCTTCTCCTTTCCCAGCTCTCTCTCTCTCTCTCTCTCTCTCTCTCTCTCTCTCTCTCGCTTCGCCCGTTCCAACGCCTAGGCTACCTGAACCGATCCCCCATTCGGATTACATAATCGAATTATTGCGGAAGCACGCGAAGAACGATGTTTCTCCGCGGAACAGTCGGCTCTAGTTTGCAATCACGTGACCCCCCGACCCCCTCATGGTCTCGCGAGCAACCCCCGGGCCCCCTCCGGCCACGCCGGCTTCCAGCAGACCCGCGGCTCGCGGACTCGCGGCCGAAACTTCGATCGTTCCGGCTAATTCGGAACGGAGCACTCCGCTCTGTGTGACCCCTGTCGCTCCTCGTTGCCGAGGTAAAAGTTTCGCGGACGGAAGTTTCGCCGGGACCGTTGCAACATGTGCCCCAGCCTGCCGCCCACGTCGCGCCGCGACGATCGACCTTTGCTTTCGCGATTTCTCGGCTTCGCGGGCCTGGCCCGCCTCGGCTCGGCGCGGCGTTTCGCGACTCGATCGGCCGAGATCGGATGCAAAAACGCGCCTTTTTGTTTCTAGGACCACGAACAGAAATTTCCGGCAGACTCGAACGCGATTTTGCCCCGTTCGTTCGTCGGCGGGGAAAGATACCGGAACGATACCGGAACAAAACTGTTCGTATAAATTTGTCTGTTCGGCGAGCGAGGCTGTCTTAGCTTTCCCGCTCGCGTCTTACGAGCGAGCAATCTTAAATTGGCAAGTTCGGCGAGTGAAAGTAGAGGTAATGTCGCTTCACGCTTTTCTGAAGTTACGCCGGCTCGTATAACCGGGAACGTTGCGGGTGTTCGATTCGTTCGGTATTCCAACGAACGCGAATTTTCGAGCTGTTCGCGTTTATTCAACGGTTTACAGAACGAAGACGTTTAATCGATCATTTTCCGTGGAAGCATCTCTCTGCAAGGCATCGAAGAAGCTTCTCTCGGTAATTTTTAAATGGAAAAAACGACGTAACGTTGATCGAAATTCTCGGATTTTGCGGGATTTTTTGGGATCGATTTTTGGCACGCGACGCGCGCGCGAGAATCTGCCGAAGGAAGAGCAACGATTAAGAGAACGTTTCGCGCGTCATCGCGATCTATAATAATCGGTGTCGGTGTCGGTGTCGGTTCCGATTTTCCTTTTCCCTCCGACAAAATACAATTTCATTAAACCGCCGATGCGAAGCGGAATAATTGCGGCGCTTCGTTTTCTAGAAAACGAGCACGGATTCTGGTTACCCGTCGATTAATCCGCGGCCGACTATTTAATCCTGGCGATCTTATCTCGTCGCTGCGAAGCCTCCGGTTATGGTCCGAGCAATTATAGCGTAAGATACAGATATGATATAATATAGCCGTTCGGCTAAACGACTGCTAATTGCAGGCAACATGCGCCCCGTTTTCTGCGAACCATCGGCGCGGGGACTCGCGTCGACGAAAGTATCCGGATAGATCGCGTGCTCCGCGCGTGTATGTATGCATGTATGTATGCATGTATGTATGTATAATGTAGCAAGCTCGGATAGATTCTCGAAGTTCATGGAACAGAGTAACGGATTATTTTAGCGCGCGGCAACGTCCGAGCCTGTATTAATTAAACCGCAGAACGCGGCTGTGCCGTAACAGTGTTGCACGAATAAACGATCGAAGATGTCCAAGTATAATCGTTCCCGTTGCTAGGAAGTGAAAATAGGTTCTCGGTATTCGTAGAACACCGCGACGAATCGCGCCGGTCTACGTCGAATTTGTATGCAATTGTCCGCGAAACTTTCTGCAAGCCCGATTTTTAGACGGCGCGGCGGAAACGGAGTAAATTCGATTCTCTTCGATGATTGATCCCGAGCATCGACAACGACACGGCTTCGTATCGGACCGCATGCAATTCGTTGCATCGATGAAACTGTTTCGCTTAATTTAACCGACATTTCCGGCGAACACGCTGTCGCGACGCGTTCGCTGCCGTAATCGCGCGTCCGACGATCCCGCGTATCGAATTTCTTTTATAAAAATGATTTCTTTAAAATTAATTCTTCGAAATTATTTCTGCTTTATCAAAATTATTCGCAACAAAGTTACTGCTCCACGGTAGACCGTTAAATAAAGTTCTCAATTCGAGTATTAGACCGCGCACAGTTCACGCGGCGATCATTTCGAACAGTTTCAAATTTCTTTTATTAAAATGATTTCTTTAAAATTAATTCTTCGAAATTATTTCTGTTTTATTAGAATTATTCGTAACGAGGTTACTCCTCCGTAATAGACCGTTAAATATAGTTCTCAATTCGAGTGTTAGACCGCGCACAGTTCATGCGGCGGTCGTTTCGACCGGTCTCACATTTCTTTTATTAAAAAATGATTTCTTTAAAATTAATCCTTCGAAATTATTTCTGTCTCATTAAAATAATTCGTAACGAAGTTACTCCTCCACGGTAGATCGTTGAATAAACTTCTCAATTCGAGCATCAAACGACGATCAAACCGACGAAAATTCCGAATATATTCGTATCCCCGTTTATCTCGGAGAATACACAACGCCGTCGGTATGATAAATTGTTCCAATATTTCGCAACGGTGACGGACTACGTTCGATAAATTATTTCAGCAATAAACCCTTCTCGGATGTCGACATTCGTTCCCAGAAGATCAAGATAGACAACGAGCCGCACGGTGGCAGCCAACGTGTACCAGGCGTTCGCGCCAACATCGAGCATACAGCAATGTCTCTCTCTAATTGACGCCCAGATTGCGCACAAAAATGGACAATTTGGGAAGAGGAGATACGATTATTCGAGCCTTGCGGTTTATTGTTATAGTTATAAATTGTCCACAATTATAAAAACGAGCCGCGAGGCTCGAATAATCGCATCTCCTCTTCCTAAATTGTCTATTTTAGTGGACAATCCGAGCGTCAGTAAGGGAGACATTACTGCATCCATTTTAGTGGACAATCCGAGCGTCAGTAAGGGAGACATTACTGCATCCATTTTAGTGGACAATCCGAGCGTCAGTAAGGGAGACATTACTGCATCCATTTTAGTGGACAATCCGAGCGTCAGTAAGAGAGACATTACTGTATTCTACAACGTTCGCGCGCGCCGTTTCGCGTCGTGGCGTCGCGCGTCGTTCTGCTCGAAACGAAAGTTTCGAAGCATCCGAGAAAGCAGAACGATCGGAAACTGTCCGAGACGAATCAAGACCGGGTTGTTATACCACCGTCACACCTGTCTACCGGGGCTCGTACTTTTCTTAGACGTACAGTAATGTCTCTCTAATTGACGCCCAGATTGTCCATAAAAATCGACAATTTTGGAAAAGAAGATACGATTGTTCGTGTCTTGTGACTCGTTTCTTATGGTTATCGACTGTCAACAACTATAAAAACGAGCAGCAAGGCTCGAATATTTTTAAATTCGTCTTCCCAAAGTGTCCATTTTAGTGGACAATCCGAGCGTCAGTATGGGAGACATTACTGTATTTCTCTTCAGCGGCGCGATCCGGCGTTAAAGGTCGACGCGCGACCCGCGACAATACGACGCGAAACGGCGTGCACGAACGTTGTAGAATACAGTAATGTCTCCCTTACTGACGCTCAGATTGTCCACTAAAATGGATATAGTAATGTCTCCCTTACTGACGCTCGGATTGTCCGCTAAAATGGATAATTTGGGAAGAGGAGATACGATTATTCGAGCCTCGCGACTCGTTTTTATAATTCTGAACAATTTATAACTATATAAATAAACCGCAAGGCTCGGATAATCGTATCTCCTCTTCCCAAATTGTCCATTTTAGTGGACAATCCGAGCGTCAGTATGGGAGACATTACTGTACTTCTCTTGAGCGGCGCGATCCGGCGTTAAAGGTCGACGCGCGACCCGCGACAATACGACGCGAAACGGCGTACACGAACGTTGTAGAATACAGTAATGTCTCCCTTACTGACGCTCAGATTGTCCACTAAAATGGATATAGTAATGTCTCTCTAATTGACGCCCAGATTGTCCATAAAAATGGACAATTTTGAAAAAGAAGATACGATTGTTCGAGCCTTGTGACTCGTTTCTTATGGTTATCGATTGTCAACAACTATAAAAACGAGCTGCAAGGCTCGAATATTTTTAAATTCTTCTTCCCAAAGTGTCCATTTTAGTGGACAATCCGAGCGTCAGTATGGGAGACATTACTGTACTTCTCTTGAGCGGCGCGATCCGGCGTTAAAGGTCGACGCTGATTCGCGGCGCTGTTCGAGCGATCCGCGTCGGATTAATCGCGCGCATCCTGCCCGGGGAGGATCGAGGAACGTCTGGGAAACGCGTTCGGAAACTCTAACTCCGATAGGATATCCCGTGGCCGTTTCCTCCGCGGATAACTGCAAAAACCGCGGAGAGCCAGGGTCCGCGCTGTTTGCTCGCCGGTTGCCAGGGAATTTAAAAGTCCGGCACGTGTTCGCCGGCAGGAGAGAAGGACGGCGAAGGCAGGGCGCGGCGGGGCGAGCCCGGGTGCGACGAGGAGAGGCGAGGGCGGGCGCGGACAGAGATGGAAACATAAGGGAATGCCGGTATCGTTTTCAAACCGGCTGAAAGCCGATACTTGAACCGAGGCCTGCCGTGCGTTCTCGTTTTAATTACCATTTTTCTTCCTCTCCGATTTCTTCGCCACCTTCTTTTTCTCCGTTCTTCTTCTTCTTCTTCTTCTTCTGCTGCTTCTTCTACTTCTTCTTCCCTTTTTTTCGCCCGCCGCCGCGCTCCTCTTCTTCTCGCTCTTCTTTCGCATCTGTGAGAATTAAGGATATCGGTTTCCGCCGCGAGGTGAAACCAGTGTCACGCCCTCGGGACCGAGCGCGCGGACATGTTTCGAAGCGGCGACGATGTCCGAGCGAGCGGAGGGCTCCTTCCCGCGAGCAACTTTCGAGCCAGCGTTACACCGGGTGAGACCGATTTCACGGTTTTCGCGTCGGGTGCTGCCCTTCGTTGCAGAAATCGCGACCGCTCGTTCGTAGAAAATCGTCGAATACGCTGGCCCATCGAAGTGTGTTCGTACACCTTTCAAAAGGTTAAATTTATTTTTATAAATTATTTTATTAAGGAGTGGAGTTTATAAAGAGTGGACTAAGCGATTTGAATTTTTTCTAGATGACAGAGGGACTAGTCTAGTGGACGATGACTGAAATGCCTTTCTTCGATTTTGCTCGGGATGACAAAAATAAAATAAAAATATTCTCGTTTTTTAACATTTTTGTCCGGGCCTATAACAAAAATTTTTAAAATGCTTTTCGTACATCCGTTAGGTGTTCTTGGAGCTCGGTTAGGTTCGCCGTTAATACGTACATGCGAATTATTCGCGCATCGCGCGCTGTACGAAAGTATCGATCGGATATGGAGTTCCGGTTTGAACGTTGCCGAGAGAAACTACCCGACTTTCGAATAATATTGCACACTCGAAACTACATTTTTGTCTACGCGACGCACGGATACGCGATTAATCTGTGCCCGTGCGTTTAACTCTTCGGGGCGCGGTGGGGTTAAAGATGTCCCATCTTTTTGATGCACGGTTATGCATTGTGGGACATTTTTAGACCCAGTTCAAAATATTGCAATAGATGCATGCGCATTCGTTAACCCATGTGGCACGGTGGCCACCCTGTAACAGTAAATCGAAATGAATTATTATTTTTTTATGTTTTTATATTATGCGATTCCTTTGTGTTAGTAATAATATACCAATTTCGTCCAATTTAAAGCGCAATCAAATTTCCGTGCAACAAGGGTCTATTTTATTTTCTGATATCCTGCGCCCCGAAGGGTTAAATCAGTAACACCACGCGTGGATCATTCTTTATTTTTAAATTTAACCTTGACATTACCTTCACATAATCTTGACATAATCTTGACATAACCTTGACATAGCACCACGCGTGGATCATCCTTTGTTTTTCAATTTAACCTTGACATAATCTTGATATAACCTTGTCATAGCACCACGTGTGGACCATCCTTTGTTTTTCAATTTAACCTTGACATAACCTTGACATAACCTTGACATAACACCACGCGTGGACCACCCATTGTTTTTCAATTTAACTTTGACATAACACCACGCGTGGACCACCCTTTGTTTTTCAATTTAACCTTGACATAACCTTGACATAACCTTGACCATCCTTTCCACCGTGGAAATTTTGTTTCAATCCTTCGGACAAATCGCGCCGTTTTTAGCACCCCCCGTATTTCCGTCCACTTAACCCCTTGACATACCATTTCCTTCGCAGTTGCTGCGATTCGAAATTATTCGATTTGCAATCATTTCTCAGAAAGGAAAGAAAATTGATGCTTATCGTACGCCTAAATTCACTCGAATGCTTAAATATCGATGTGACAAGAGATTAGAATTTCATTCCAATTTTAAAGAACAGACTAACATCTATGCTCAGTAAATTATTACTAGAATAATTTTTCACGACGAATCGGTCTCGTCAAAGTACGTCAAGGGATTATTTCTTTACAAGACAAATTGCTTGCAGAGAGAAGTCTCGTATACCTCGACCGTCCCTTCGTTCCTGACGTGCGTCTCTTCGAATCGTTCACTTCGGATTCTCTATTTCACGCATTTCCGCGGCCAACGTCTTCCGTTCCGTTTTCTATTTCGGGTCCACGGCACGCGCACGCCACTGAATAATTTCCGCGATTAAGGCACGAAAGGGTCACCTAACAGCACCTTACGATTAATGACAGGCACCTCGGATATATTGAATTCATGGCGTCATTTCGAGCGGCGCCTCGCGCGGTGCCATCGGCCAATGAATAATTAAACCACCGCCGCGGCGGCTACACCGCACAGACACCGTTTTCCCGATCGATTCGCAGTCATCGACGGCAGATTCGCGAATCTCGAAGCGAAGAAAATCGAGGGCCGCTTAGCTCCGCGCCGCGGAGAAGCTTGCGGGACGAAAGCCGGCGAGAAAGATCGCGACGATAAAGATATCCCGGCGATCTATCCGTAATTTCTCCTTCTCGCGAGAAGAGCGAGGCGCGCGCTAATCGCCGCGATGCACCGACGACGAGACGCGACGGAACGCGACGCGACGCGCGCGAATCGCCGCGATGCACCGACGGCGAAACGCGACGGGACGCGACGCGAATCGTTGGGAACCGGCGTCGATTTTGGACTCGATCGGGTGCCCGGTGCTCGGGCCCGGCGGATTTTCGCCGAGCAGAACAGTGCCAACGGTGATATCACGTTCGAGGCGGCAGGAGACAGCGAGTTTCTCGACTCGGGTTTTCGCTCGCGCCGCCGCTTGGCAACGTGCGTGACCTAGGCTACCGTGTGCGTTGCGTAACGGGCCACGTTAACGCGCTCCTCGATATTATCTGGCCGCGTCTAACAAACCTAATCTCGGTTGCTAACCAACGTGTCTCTCGCAGCGAGAGAGAGAGAGAGAGAGAGAGAGAGAGAGCCCGAGCGAGGGGCCGGCCGAGAATCGGCCCGGGGAACTACGGTTGAGAACCGCTGTCCGCCGGAGCTCAAGGTGAACGAGATTCAAAGTGGCAATGCTGGAGCTGCGAGCAAGGGAGAGACTCGGAAGGGTCCAACGTCCCTAATGCCTGCGCTTTCGTTGCACGCTAGATATGCGAATATCTCTCGCTCCCTCTCTGCCCCCTCTCCAACCACCACCACCACCGGTCTTTCTGGCCTGTCGTCTTCTATACTGGGTGTTCGGATCAACACTCGGACCCCGTTCTGTCACCCGCGCATCCGCGAACCCTTTCTCATCGCGCCAAACCACTTTTTCATTTAACCAGCTGGGATCGGAAAATCGAGACACCGGATGATGATATTGAGTGATAAAGGATTTCGACAAGATTTTGATGAAAATTTGCGCCGGCGTTCGTTAGGGCATACCGTGGAATTTAGCCGTGTTTCGTTCGCGAATCGTTTTTTTACCGATTTTGTATTTCACGTAAAGAATGTCGAATGAATTTTGTGAATATGATTATTGAATGTTAAAACGCGTAGCATCGACATTTGGAGAATTTATGACTTCTCTACGACGACACTTTTTGCTCGTATTTTGTAGGAGGAAAGATAATAATGTAATAGAAAGTAAAATGCGACGACAACATTTTTGCGGACGAAATACGGTAATGTCTCCCTTACCGACGCTCAGATTGTCCACTAAAATGGACAATTTGGGAAGAGGAGCCTTGCGAATTCGAGCCTTGCGACTCGTTATAGTTACCGATTTTCAACAATTATAAAAACGAGCCGCAAGGCTCGTATAACGATTATTCGAGCCTCGAAGATCGTTTTCATAGTTACCGATTATCGACAAGTATAAGGACGGGTCACAAGGCTCGAGTAATCGTACCTCCTCTTCCAAAATTGTCCATTTTCGTGGACAAACTGAGCGTCAATTAGAGAGACATAACTGTAATACGCATCGACTACGAAAGCTACCCAAAGATAGCTGAAACAGAAGCGTGTATCGTATTTTTCGGACAATAAGTTTCAGCGGAATTTTATCCAGAATGTCGCGTTTGTTCTCATTTTCGCGAAAAGAACGATCTCTCGGCATGCACCGGGAGCTTTTGCGAAAGCGTAGAGACGGGTTTCCGAGATATCGTAAATGGGTTTGCTAGCAGCATCTGTTTCGGCAACAGCCCTCGCAGGTACAACTGCTATTAAGAATTGTCTGCAGGTGGTGTTGAGAAGCTGAGTAATCTGCTTAATTTTAGTGAACTTCCTCTCTAAAGGCGGAATATTTTGGGAGGCGAAGAACAGCGGATACGCGGCCGAACATATTACGCGTTGTGCAAAAGTTATGCAACTGTGCTCCATCTTCTAACTACTTTTGGATGTTCGTCCAAAATTATCGCCGCGTCTTCTTCTGTATTCACGAGAGGATTTTATTTATGGGACAAGCCTCCGAGAGTCGAACAATATTTTTCTAGCGAAGCTTCTCCAACGTCCATCGCCCGGACCAGATACATTATTCTAAAACCGGAATAGTGAAACGTCCATCGACATTGTACAGATTGTATCGATAGACGAAGAGAGATTGCGGATTTCGTATATGTGGGAGAATCGATCGACTTAAGAACCACTTAACTTCGATGGGCAGAAGAGTTGATATTTCAACGATCGTTGATAATGTCTAGACTGTGGATTTTGTGCGTTTATCACAAAAACATGAATACGTCGGATACAAAACTGCAAGGACGACGGAACAATTTAAGGATATTGTTACATTATCACAATCATTGAAAATAGAAAGACATTTTCATTTAACGCTGAACCTACCGCGGCGGTCGAAGCGACCGGTTCCGCATTTTTTATTTAAACATTTTTGGTACTATAGAGCGACTATCGCAGAAAACGATCGAACAAATTTCTTAAATCTAAACGAATTCAGTCTTCTAATTCTAATAAAACAACGCGTGTCAGATGTCTTTAGCGTTCGGTAGCGTGTTCGATTTAGCGCGAAGCAACGTAGGCGACAATTAACTTGAACAATTTTTATTTCGGTCAAAGATCCGCGGTCCAATAATTATCTACCGTTTGCGCTTAATTCCCGAGATGGTTTCGAGCGCGTCGTCGATCGAGCTCCGCGCCCTAAAGATTAGCAGCCGCGATGTTTAATATCGACCATTCCGAGCCGAGACACGCAAATGGAGATCGTATCTGGTGGGTGCAGATCGATGGTCCCCCATCGCTTAATCTTGTGGCGACACCTCTATGACTAACTACATCCATTAGTGCGGTCGCTATGAATTACGATCGGTTCTTGTTTCCCGAAACTTATCGATCAATGTTCGATTTGTATTGGCTTGTAACACATTGTCCCCTCCCGCCGGGATAAAATATGTGCGGGTACCCGCAATCATGGCCGCCCGAAATTGGGTTCGGGTTACCGGAGGCGAAAAAGGATTTCGGGAAGAGGAACCGCGCGTGTCCCGGGCCCGACACGCTTTTGTCCTCCTGCTGCTCCGCGCGATCGTGGCCACGATTTTTATCGGATCCCGCGAGCCGAAATTTATGCTCCCCGACCCTCCGGCATTCTTCGGAAATAGTTGCGTAACAGAGGCTAACATAATAGTAGTTCGCCGATTCTTGTTGGACGCTTTAAATGCGCGCGAACTATGCTGCATTTTTAACGTTGCGTTTCGAGGAAACACGAATCCTGCGACAGATGGAATAACGATAACAAACGTTCGTTATTAAGTATGCGTAAAACGCGCGTACGTGTTTGGCCACTATTATCTTACATGTTTTAATAATTTTTACAAGAAACAAGATCAATAGAGAGCAATAGACAATAATATTTGCACATCGCTGAGAACTCGGGCGTTGATGCGAAGTGGAATCGCTAATTAAAAAATTATTGAGATATATGAATATAATATATAAAGTATATAACAATAATATAAATAATAATATATAATAACGATGATATAAATAGTAATATATAACAATATATGATAATATAGAATAGCAATATAAATATATAAAAATGTATAAATATAATATACAAAATACTATAAAAATTAAAGACTTCGCTAGGCGAGCTAATGAGCTTCGATGAAGTAGAATTTCTTGAAGATGATAATATAAGTAGTAATATATAACAATATATGATAATATAGAATAACAGTATAAATATATAAAAATGTATAAATATAATATACAAAATACTATAAAAATTAAAGACTTCGCTAGGCGAGCTAATGAGCTTCGATGAAGTAGAATTTCTCGAAGATGATAATATAAATAGTAATATATAACAATATATGATAATATAGAATAACAGTATAAATATATAAAAATATATAAATATAATACACAAAATACTATAAGAATTAAAAAATTCGCTGGACGAGCTAATGAGCTTCGATGAAGTAGAATTTCTCGAAGAATATAATGGCTTCTCGAGAAGGAACGACGGGTTTGTAGAAAATAATTGGAGTGTTTTTTAGCGCCTCGGTCGGACAAAGAACCGAATTCGTAATTGTCGTACGTTCTCCGCTGTCAAACGCGAGAACCATCGAGAACCTCGTACGATTGCCGGAGGAAAGCACCGAGAGAAATAATACGCAGTCATTTAAGTGTTGAAGTATGACACGACGGAACGGTTGCCACTAGAGAACGCAGAGATTGCGGTTTCTAGAGTTCTTGAAGCGACAGATAGCGCTGACGTTAACAGAACATTTTTAGCAACCGCCGCGTTAGTAAAAACATTATCGTGACTTCACTTTTATTTCCTTTTCCAGTTGGAAGGAGGGACGCGTAGTAACGAGAATCAAACACCTTTCGCGCTTCGATCTTATCTGCGCCGATCCGATAGATATACAACGATGCCGGTCGTAATTATACTCGTGCGTCGATTCGCGCTACTCCGCGCTGTTCACGGTTACTTAATTTACCATAATTTTCCTTCAGACTTTCGCATCGAAGGGAATTTAGAAGAACACGCGAAACATCGCGCGGCAATAATTCGAGCGAACGATGAACGCGGCGGTCACTTATTATCCGCCAGCAGTTGTTAAATCAATGCTCAACGGATAAAACCAGCCGCGTGCTAGAACTTTGATTTACAAGAACGATAAGACCGAATGTATTTAAACCCGTCTCGCCGCTTCTGCTGGAACGTATGCCTTGGATTAAGAAATTTATTCGATCGTCCCCGCGTAAGAACGTCTTTATGCTAAACCAAAATTGTCCTCCAATTTAGAAAATTCCTCCATGGAACGATTTAATTAGCAAGTGTAACACGTTACAGTTCCTTCCGTCTTGAAGATTGCCGAGATTAGCATGAAAATCGTGCTATGTATATATCGTGTGTACATGCATATATATAATCGCATGTATACGTAGACCACGTGAAATATCGAGATCACGAATTCTCGCTAAAAATCGCAAGTATGTACTCCCGTCTTACAGGAGTCGCTGACAAAAGAAAACGATTCAGCGATACGAGCGTACTTCTCGGATCCGCTAATCATGCAAACGAGTCGAGCAAAGGTTGTTTATCGGTGCGTTTAACTCGGCCTGTGCGTGTGCGTGCTGGACGCACGAGCGCCTTGCAGATATCGATCTTCGAGACGCCGCGCCGCGCCTCGCCACGCCGGGACAAGCCGAGACGCGCCGAGAGAAAGACGGGGTCGAGCGCGTTCGCGACTCGCACGAATCCCGACCTGCGTAAACTCGATTTTACGTAAGGCGGCTCGCCGCGAGCCGATCCGTGCCGCGCCAAGCCGAGCCGCGCCGAAGTCAAGCCGAGCCGCGCCGAAGTCAAGCCGAGCCGCGCCGAAGCCAGGCCGAAGCCACGCGAGCCGCGCCGAAGCCGCGCCGAGCCGAGTCGCGCCGAAGCCACGCGAGCCGAGCCGAAGCCAAGCCGAGCCGCGTCGTGCCGAACCGCGCTGCGCCGCGCCAAGCCGAGCCAAGCCGAGCTGCGCCAAGCCGAATCGAGCCGCACCAAGCGAGGAAAAATAACGCGCCAGTCGAGCAACTTGCTTTCTTCGTGCGCGAACGGCGAAAAGCGCGCGAAACGCTATCCTCGCGGAAACAATGGAGCAAAGGAGAAGAAAAGGGGAAAAAAGGAAAGTGATTTTTTCCGTTTCGCGGTCCGCCTCGGTTTCTGGCCTCAAGGACGAGGAGGGTTTACGTAAGGTCCTTAGGCATCCGGCTCTTGCGTCGTACCAGCATCATCCGAAAGTTAAAGAAAGCCGAGCGTCTTTAAATAAAAGCGGTCCGACCGAGGAACCGCGTCTTTCGATGTTTCATCGGCGGAATTTCGATTGCCAGTCTATTCGAGAGCGGATCGATGATCCTCTTTCAGGGCTGAATCGAAGGTTTGTTGTTCCAGCGAATCGACTCTGCGTTACAACTCTTCGTGTCTTAGTCATCCGGACGCTTCTGTGGTTCGTACAGATTGGTGCTGCTCTATTATGCGCCGGATTCCTATGCAAATTTAAATGGAACTATTATATGTATGAACCGGGACCACCGGGGGTTGATACTGCCCTTTGTTGAAACGCTGTCGATCGGCCTGGCATGGCGTTTTTTCCCACGCAAATTGTCGCGTACCGGATGAGATATTTTTTCTCAGCGACGAGAGCGCGCCGCGGATTTCGCGCGCGCAGATTTTCCGAATGCAACAGATCGATCTTTCAATCTTCTTTTAGAGCCAGTCTCTGATTCGAAAAATGATCATTTGCGTAGAGCAACCGCGGCGATCCGGCGATGAACGGACCGCGGATTCGCGCTGGAATTTCTCTGGAGTAAAAAAGCGGCGACGAAGACGCCGCGAAGTGATCGTCGATATAAGGTCGAATATAAACTGCAGGTTCGCGGACGAGCGCACTCGCGCGTAGCTCCGCAGCGCGTCGAACAAAGCTGATTCTCGTCGGCGACGAACGCGGGAAGTGTCCGGGTCCGGGCACGGGCGGATAGAGATCCGAATCGCGGGGCGAAATCAGGCGGACTCTGTCATTGTAAATAATGTACGGATCCATAAAAGAAGGTCGAAAGAGAGCACCGGTTGCTGCAACGGTTATTCGTATCTACAGGTTGCAGATTCCGTGGAGTTGGTATGGTTTCTGGAACGGTTCCAGCGCTGAAAAAAGCAGTTCGCGGTGGGCCGCGCGCCGCTCGCCGCTCGCCGCCCGATAGAAACAAATTAGAATTCGACGACGCGGCGGGCCGGAGCGGGCCGGAACGGTCCGCGAGCGAGCGAGCGAGCGAGCGACGACGACGACGACGACCCTTCGGTGTTGCGCCAATTTGTTCCAGGGCCGCGCCGCAGGAAATTGTAATTTATAGCGTAATCGGCCGGCCTTATAAATTTCGAAGCAACAACCGGCTGGCACCGTTGAAAAATAAATTCCCCGCCGATTACGAGGCGCTCGTCGCGTCGTTGCGACGCGATTTCGGTCTGACGGAAACGGTTCTCGGGCATTTAGCTCGCTCGAAATAATCGGGGGTGCGTCACTGGAACACGAGCCGAGGGCGAGTAACAAAAAGATCGCCGCGTCCTCGTGTATTTTCCCCTGCTATTTTAGCGCGAAACTCGCCGCGCGACGCGGCAAATCGCGATCGTTATCGTCGCAACGCCTGGAATATCGAAAGACGATTTTCTCCGTTCGTCCGCGTAGCTTTTCGCTGGTTCGTACAGCTCCCGTTCTTTCGGAGCTTGTAATAAAAGAGACGACGCGAATAAATGATTCGCAAAAAGATAATTTGCCGAAGCGCGCGCTGCAATCGAAGTTGCCTCGAGGCTCGCAAAAATTTATTCGCACGATATTCCGCAGGAAATTCGAACGTTTCTTGTCTTCGGCGCTGCGCTCGTTAAAAAATATTCCCGGAGCAACGTTCAAAGAGGAGCGAACTTTTACAGGAATCTAAAAACGAGTTTGCAAAAGATAACGAAGTTACACTCCATTCGGCGAGTGGACGCGCGGTGACCAGCCCCCCTTTGATCTTGTTTGTTTCGAAACTGTGTTTCAGCAAATTTGCTTATAAAATGATTCGAAAGGTCCGCCTCGTTTCTCGAAAAAAGCCGGCTCCGCCCGCATAAAAATTCCGGAACGGACTCGGGCTTCTCTCGTTCACTGTTTACCTCGGTCGCGCTCTACGCATTATATATCTAGGACTCTCTTTGTTCTTCCCGACTTTCTCGGTTCCCCCCGCGTTTCTCAGGAAGCGGAAAAATCCCGGCAGAAATGCGCTATCTAATCGAAACAAAACGGCTCATTGTTTAGTTTCTCGGCGACCGCGTCACGTGCCGCAGCGTGCGTCGACAAACGGCTACATACGTACATAGGCGCAGAGGCTCGATAAGATTTGCGTCCGATCTTCTGAACGTCGAGAAGCAACTTCCGCGGGCTTCGATGCAAGAAAAAAAGAGGCGAAAATGCACGGTAATACCGTCTCGGAAGCGTTTCCGAATTTTCGAGAACGCGTTCCGCGGGACACGAACGTGGAAGTTTCCCGGTGGCGGGCTCGTTCGGAAACGCGCGAACGAAAATACGGGCTTGCACACAGGCGGACGCGCGCGACCGTCGCTTGTATATTTGATTTGGTGCGGAACAACTTGTCTGGTTAATACAACGGGATCTATTTCCACGCCGATGAATACAGGCGTCCATTGGCGCGAGAACCGATCTATAATAGAGCGACGCTTTCTATTTATTGCCGGCGACGACGGGCGCGTTAAAAATTACGGTAAACAACATTTCACCCGGCGGCGACAACGTCTCCCGAACGGGCCAGCCTTGATATACCCGGCGAATGTTTATTCGCCGGGGAACCTCGCAGAAATAGAAACCGAACGTGTTTTGATTCTTGTCGCGCTGTTTTTCGCCGACAAGGTCCATTCGCCGCGCAGCCGCGCCGCGGCCAGGCCGCGCGAATTTTCAATAATTTATGCACGCTCGCCGGGCAAAACATCGATAAACGCCGGCTGCATGATTCAGAGAATAAAACGTGTAACGTAGGCGACCCGTCGCGGACGCGCGCGTTTAACACGTTCGAATGCCACGCCGGTTTTACCAGAAATTGTCCGTGACGCCGCGATGCATTTTCTTTTACGTGATACATACGATGTTGAAATATTATCTGCGATAGATAAGTTACAGTGTATAACCATTGTTTGACGTGTTAATTGCGACAGGGGTCACTGTTCGAATCGACGATGGCAATAGTACAAAATTTTAGATATTGACATTTGTTTGAAATTATATATATATAATATAATATATATATATATAAATATAATAAAAAAATAATATAATAATAATATATATTAATATATATAATATTCCTATATTATTATTATATATATTATCCTATATTCCTATATTATATAATATTTATAATATTATATATAATATATATAATAGATTAGATATTGACATTTGTTTGAAATTATATATATATATATAATATAATATAATATATATATATAATAAAAAAATAATATAATAATAATATATATTAATATATATATATAATATTCCTATATTATTATTATATATATTATCCTATATTCCCCATATTCCTATATATTAATATATTATTAATATATATATATTCCTATCAATTTGGGCGCGCCGGTCACCGGTGGCCCCCATGACGTCACCGCCAAGTTAAGTGCCGGTCACCGGTGACCCCCGTGGCATTCAACGTATTGGAAGAATCCCGCGTAATTCGCGCGGCCGGGCGCGACGCACGCTCGCGACTTATCGATCGTTGCTGCACGAAAACGGTGTTCGCCGTTGTTCGAACCCGTTTCGCATAAATATTTTACCGAAAATAATTATATCGACGGATAATTATCCGATCGGATACTTTATCCGAGTCAAAATTGATTCGTCGATCGTTTCGTCCGAACAAAATGTTGCGCCGACTCTGCTCGAAAATACGTTGTCGCGTTTGATCGATAAAGTACGGGAACAGGTGCGCGACGATCTACATATACGAAATCGGGCGAAAATATCGTTTGGCAGTTCACGGACCAGCGATGCGATACAAGTAATGCAAAGAGCGCGAAACCTGTTTCCCGCTCTTCGTCGTTCGACGGACTTCGAACGTGGGTGGCTGGAATTCCTGAATGGAATCCGTCGAATCGTTCGTCATTTTGTTAAGACGGAAAAAATGGAAGCCGATAGAGCAAGCTCCGATAAAAAAAAAACCGAAGCTTTTCTTCCGGTCTCCGAATTTTTCGCGATCGGCTTGTAATTATCTCGCGTATATTCTATATGTAGCGTACAGCAAAAATCGACGCGCGTTTACGAAGTCGGTAAAAATCAACGCTCGATAAATTAATGAAGCTGTCGGATTTTTACGGTTCGCCCGAACGTAACGTAATAGTTTGAAGGCAACACGGTCGGCATGATAATCGACAACACGTCCGCGACTGGCATTCCACAAGCGTATACTCGTAATTATTTTTATTGGTGAACAACCGGTACTTAACGTGGATCGGCAAAATCAAGGCCGCGTCGCGCCGCACGCCTGTGCGTGTGCGTGTGCTCGTGTGCCCGTTAAACTTTCCATCGTGTGTTACGTTATCGAGCGAAAGAAAAAACGAAAAGGAAAGAGGAGACATCGATTCGCGGCTGGCTCGGCTGCGTCAAGATATAAAAATAAATCCGAGTCGCCCGTGAACCGAACGCGAAATCATAGAGGAGAGAAAACTGTACCGAAGCCCGCCGCGAACTAAAAGCTCCTGTCAGCTCCAACAGAGTAATTGAAAATTTCCGAGTTTCTCACGCGTAGTGGCGAAAACTCTGCGACGAGATTTTCGACGTTCCGTCGGGAGGAGAAACGCGTACAGCTCCGTTTTTTTTCTTCGACCCAGAAATATTCTACGGAATAGCACGCGATACAATCGTCGTCGAATTATCTACCGTTCAGCATTTTCTCGGCACGAAGTTGCCGCGATTTTGACATTTCTCTTTCGAGATTCTTCCTCGGATAAAACCTTCGGCTGTTGCGTTTTAAAATACTATTATTATCTTCGTTTTTATCTACAGTTCTGCGACACACTGTCGCCGCGTCGGCTACCGGGTTTCTAGATACACGATACAGGAAATTCTCCCCGATCGTTCCTCGGCTTGTAAGCTCGTTTTTATGGTCGCCGATTGTCGATAATTATAAAAACGAGGCGCAAGAGGCTCGAATAAATTCCCAATTCCCAAATAAATTCCCAAATCGTCCATTTCTGTTGTACAAGCTCGAGGAGAAAATTACGGAGAATTTGCTGTATTTCCTAGCGGAACTTCAAGGAAAATTATTTCAAGATGCGCGCTGTGAGGACATTTTACAAAAGCTTCGTTAACGTTCGATACAAACTTACCCGAAAAGTATAACCGGTTACCCTAACAGTCTTTCTTCAGCCTTTAACCCTTTGCACTCGAATGGCGACTCTGAGGCGCCACTAAAAATTGGTGTACCATTTTTCAAAATCATTCTAAGAGCATCGGACTCGTTTCTACTTGAAAAGAAACTATTAAAATTGCATTGTACTTGTCAACAGGCTCAATATCATGTGCATAAGTCGCAATAAATTATATAAAATAGAACTAGTGTAGATCAGAAATCATGTTTTGGATTTCGAATTCGAATAGCTTCGACCGCAAAGGGTTAATCGTACAACTTCGCCCAGTAAAGCGTTACGAACTGCCCGATTGTTGCGCAAAGAGTAACGGAAGAATAACTCGAAGAATCTGTAACATTGTTCTTCGATCGTTCGTCTCGTCACGTTTGTTTTCCATCGTTGTACGAGCCGTTTATTTCGAAAGTGGCATAAGTCGCTTTACCGTAATAAAAAGTGGTGATTTTTTAATGTTTATACGAAATTATTTATACTGAAAAAAATATCAGTATCCTCAGATAACGAATACAAGTAAATCTTCTCGAAAGTTAGCATCCATATTTTGAAACGTGTCCAAACGCAAACCCTTAAATATATCGACTTAAAAACAAAGTGACTTACGCCACTTTCAAAATAAACGTCTCATATTCTTCCACGCGTCCGGTTGAATTCGAACGGCCTGGCATCCTGTGCACAGCCTGTGCAATTCCATCCGCAGCAGCCGGCCGAGGGGTCAGAGTGCGTGGATTATCGTTTCAGGTTGTTCCAGCTTCAAGGATCCTCCGGAGAACGCGAACGCTGTCGAGCCGAAGGAGGCGCGGGGTGCACGTTCCGCCGAATCGTCCTTGACCCTGAAGCCGAGCCGCATCCTGCCCCGTGCATTTCGCGAAGCGAAGGATGTACCCGCGCCTGCGTACTCCCGCTAGCTCTCATCCCTTTCGAACCTCCTGGTCACTGCAATTTTCTTTCTCCTCGGGCCGCGCTCTGGCTCGTCCACCCCCTCCCGCATCCTCCCCTCTCTCTCTCACCCTCCTCCGCTCGATTTTTCTCCCTTTATCTCTCCCCGGCTCTCCTCTCGCTCTTCGATCACTCTCGCCCTCGCTGGCTCTCGGTTATTCCAGTACCCGATACACGTTCGCTGTGCACTTCATATTCGATCGCCTCCCAGAAATCCTGACGGCCTCAAAGATCCACCGACGTGCCTGCAATCTTCTCGCGCAAGCATACGGGGCGAACGTATCAGCGTTTTCAATGACAATTTTTCATGGAAAAATTGCGAGCGTTCGCTCGAAGAAATTGTACGCTGTTAGATGCGCAACGATTGCGATCGTGATTGTTCAGGTTGAGCTTTCTAATTTAGATCCGTTTGAACGCGGTATAGATATTTAACCATTTTTATCTTGAAAATATATTATAAAGAACTATATATCTTCAGAGATTTATCGGAATTAGTTCGCGACGGAAAATAAATATTTATTATATTTATATTATATAATGTATATAATAATATATATATATTATTATATATTATATATATTATATATTATTTATATTATATATTATTATATACATTATATAATATAAATATAATATATATATATATATATATATATATATATATATATATATTATATATTATTTATTTATTCTCGAATTTTATTCTCGTTTCGCGACGAAAGATTTTTCGCTTCGGCGAACGTCGAAACATTTTCACGATTAAATATTCGGAAATGCGACGCGCCGAGGAATTGAAAATTATTTATACAAGAAGAATGAAATTATTTTCGCTATCGAATCGCGATTATTTTTGGTTCGCCGAGGCGTAATATCTCGGAGATCGGCGGACAATCGGCGCGGCTCCGCGATCCGTTCGTTTAAATAAATATTGAAATTTGCATTCGCAGATTAGCCGGCAAGAATAAAATCGATACTCGCGTTGATATTTTTAGAGTGCACGAATGATGCATCGCTAGTTGTTCCTGCCGCTGCCGCGCCTCGCCGCGTCGCGCCGGCAGAAAAACCGTGTGCCGTGCCAATTACGCAAGTCCGATAAAACTGTTTTTGCATGCAACTACAAAATTGTACTTTCGCGGCGTAATCGCCTCGCCACGTAATCGGGTCGAAATAGCCCAGCCACGTTAAGTAATGCGACAACAACGCGCGACAGTTTTGCATTGAACCACGTGCGGATTTCGGTGTCCGTATCTTAAAGGATTCGAAGGCTGCACACGACGGTGATTTTCGACGAAGACGGAACAGAATCTGCGACCATTATCTTCCGGAAAATAATAGATATGTTCCACGGGGGTAGTTTGGATCGAATACGAAATAAATTCGCCCTTTGCGCGAGAGATAATCTTTCCTCGCGCGAGCCTCGTTCCTGAACTTTTCGTGCCCGTGCACGCGGTGCACCGAAACTAATGAATCTATTATACCTGCGATGTTTTATCGCGTTCGAGAAGTACTATTCTCTGCAACTATATCTTTGAGAGAGCCATAGTTCGATTAGGCATATCAAATTTATACTTTAGTTTCACAATTGTCGCTTTCGATCGTAATTTGATTCAATTGTTACTTAATTTCATAACAGTATGGATGTAATAATGCATAATCGATTATGTATAATTTTATACAAGGTGCAATTGTTATTTAATTTTACCGCGCGAGGGTATTCGTAATCTGCGAGATTCGTTCGTCTTTTTCGATAGATCGTCTTATTCTCATACGAAGAAGATTATCGAATAAACAGCAACTAACTCCATACAATATAGTTGTTAGTATAATAAGCTCTTCGATTGCCAACCCAGCAATCTCAGAAATGCCATAAAATTGAGAATATACTTTCCAGCTATTCGATCTTTCAATAAATAAATAAAATCCACGCATATAAGTAATCTAGATCTACAAAACACATTTTTTAAATTTTCGTTTCAGGCTCGGATAAAAAAGTTAAAAAACAAGAGTTATTTCTTTTTGTCATTCCAAATAATAGCAAAATTTTAAAAATACGTTTTAATCATCGTCTACTAGACCAGTCTTTCCATCATCTAAAAAAAATCCAAGTCACTCGGTCCACTGTCAAAAAAATCATTGCGCTTTAAAAGGTATCCGAGCACTTTTGCGGGCAACTGTACCTATTTCCCCATGATCTTGATCTTTCATCCAGCGTACGAACGCGGCGCCGAAGTGCAAACGAAGTTTCAGGAACGAAGGACGGCCGAGGTTTAAGGGCGGACTCTCCTCTCTCGCGTCGACGACTTCGCCGAACGATCGAGACGAGTATCGATCAGAAGTTCGCCGGCCCGTGATCGATCGGAAACGAATGTCGATCCGAGCTCTGGCTGGCTGGTAAGATTGGAAGCGAATACATATCGAGAGCAGCGTTGGTCCTTCAGGGATCCCTGGCGCGAAGGACGAGCGTAGGCAAACTCGGTGGCTCGAAGGCTCCGGGGCCCGGCATATGTCATTTACAAACAGTGTTGCATCGCAATGCGAGAGAGAGAGCCGAGAGAGAACCTTCGAGCAGAGAGAGAGAGGATCGCGTCCCAGGAATCCAAAGCAGGGTAGAGCCGCGGAAGCTGGGGAGATTGGAAACGGTGGCCAGAGGGGCGCGAGATCGAATGAAACTTTTCTCCCCTTTTATCAGGTAACGGTGCTTCTCCCCGCGATTCTTAAACTGCCAGCATTCGACGACGCTCCCCTGCACAACTCTCGGCAACTTCGCGGATATTTCAAAACGTAGACGGTCTTCGGGCGAGCAAGAATTATTTCCCCGAACGGCCCCTCTCCCCGTCGGATTTTTATTGAAAAACTGACCCAGAGCAAATGCATTCGCTTGAAATTTGATCCCGAAGGTGCGTCTAGTATCTACAATTTTCAGAGATACAGTAATGTTTCTCTAATTACTCACTGACGGGTTCGTCGAGTCATTTGAAGCAACTTTTTCCTTTACAAAAATGTTCTCCGAGGCACCGTTAACGAGTTATTAACGAAAAAACAGTGACCAATAAGAATCGAGTACGGCCGACGCGAGGCGGCCCAGCCAACCAGCGCGCGAAGCCCAGTTCCGCCCATTGGCTCGGTCGCCTCGCGCCAGCCGAGCTCGCCTCTCATTGGTCACTGTTTTTCGTTGATGACTCGTTAACGGTGCCTCGGAGAAAAATTTTGTAAAGGAAAAAGTTGCTTCGAATGACCCGAGGAACCCGCCAATTTCCAATTGCGAGACATTTTTGGGACAACCTGTATAATCTCGCTGTGCGATCTAAGAACCGAAGAATTGCATTCGCCCGTATCCGCTGATTACGAATTACGCGGATCGTAGAAGAAAACAAGGAGGAGTAGCTTTCAGTTTATCGATTAACTTTGATCGAGCATCGCGTATCACGTTACCGGACACGTTTCGCCGTTCCAACGTTATCAACATCCGTCGGCGCGAGATTAATTATCGACGAAGAAACGAGAAGTAGAAAGAGAGAGAGAACGAGTTGAAAACCGTGCGCGATAAAAAGCCGCGTGTGCTCGCTAGGTAGCATCGAAATCGGATCTCGCGAAAGTTTGGTTATCGGATCGTTCGATCGGGATTGGTTGTTACCGTCGAAAAAAGATGTTCGCCGAAACACGCCACGCTCGGAAATCGACCGTTCCCGGTTCGGTGTAACACGCCGACAGAAGCGAAACTGACCATTGTCAACGGTGGAAGATCGATGGAGAACGGCCGTTTCTCCGGTGTTCTCGACAGAATTATCGAGCACCGAGAATTTACAATGGCGCGATCGTCACGCGGTCGACAATGGAGAGATAAGATAGGTGCGTAAGATACGAGAACGTCGGATAAAAGAGCGCGTGTGCATCGAGAAAGGGGTAACCCGCGCCGAAGAAAATTCGATCGTCGGCGTTGTTTACCGACGAAACTCCGCGATTACGGTTCCTCCCGCGATAGCCTTTCAACGCAATTAACAACGGCGTCTCGCGCGCGCAGTCGCCGGATAAACGAGCGCAAAAATACGCGCGGTCGCGCTCGCAAAAAAACGATATCTCGAGATGGAAGTTAAACGTGTTCCGAGCGAACGGTTATCTTTTTATTTTCCTAAAAGAACTGTTGCGTTTATCGAGCACTGCTGGTATCTCTGCAGGATCGATCGAGACCGGTCGAGATCGATAAGACCGATAAGATCGCCGAGATGTTATATTTTCGTAACTTCCTTCGCTAATTATACCGCGGCTCGAGATAATCGTCGGCGTTCCTCGCGATGCTATCGACGCACGACGCGTTCGCCGCGTCCGATTCGGCGGCCGGCCGTTTGAAATTCGTGCGACTTTCTCCTTCGTGTCGCGTGAGCTAACGAAGTACAGTGCCAGTTTTGCGGCAATTAAAATATTTATGAGACCGCGGACAGCGACATTGTACCGAGTGTTTCACTTATCTTGACCGACATAAATAAAGTATTCCGATAACGTCCTGCGCGCTCCTTGATATTAACTGCATCTTGCTCGGAACGCTCTACGGGCGCGCGGAGCGTGTGTGCAACGGCCTGCACCGTTTTGCATCGGTTCTTTCTACGTGCGCGCGAAACGATCAGCGATTTTATCGGGCATGCCTGGCAACGTTCGCGAAATATTAACGACAATACATTTGGTTAAATTATTACGAGCTGCGAAATGTAACCCGGTCGAAACTATTTTCGGCTCGAAGAACATCTCGACGTTCGTCGAACCGCGAGTTTCGGCCGTCAGCGACACGCGTTATCAAACGAAATATAAGAAAAAAGATACAAAGATGCATAGTGGACGACTTCAATAAACAAACTTTTCCGCTTCTTCGAACGATCGAAAGAGGACACGCGTTTTCGTTCAACGTCGAAGCAACTTCGCGATCGGGCGCAATTTATTTCCAGCATATTTCTACGTAATTTACTTCGTTCCCGTCGGGTTATATTAAACGCATCGCACTGCACACGCGGCCGGAAAACACGAAACACCCTGCACAGAAGTGGGTGCGGCCAAAATGCCGAAGCGGCTTCGTTTTAGCGGCCGCGCCACGAGCAAGACCCGTTCGAGCCAAACAAATTTCGTTCGCCGGTTTTCGCTTCGGATTTGCCCGGGCTCAAAACGAAGCGGAAAGTTCCTTGAACTTCGCGGAAGGTTCGTCGGCGTTCACGGTATCGTGTTCGAAGTTGCCGTGGAAGTTGCGAGAGCGCAGTTATCGGCGACAATCGGCGCGGGGGAAGCGGGCGGGCCGAGCGCGGCGACCGACAAACTTTCCGAAAGAAAAAATGATTTGGAAAACGCGAGCAACCCCGGGGGTAAGGAACGCCGCGCACGCAGCCAGTCGATAAATTTCGATTCGCTGCCGTAGATACAGCTCTCTCTCTCTGCGCCGCGTGCATGCATTAACGGCGAGCGCGAGTGCGCGCGCGTACGTACGTAAGTGCATACATCTTTTAAATCTGATAAATGCATGTACTTACGTACGCAGCGGCGATGAAGCAGTGCAAATGCACCGTGTTCGAGCTATGTAGTACACACGGCCGGGAATAAACGATCGATGTTATTTGCGCGGCCGGTCCGATGTTAAATTAATTATTGGCCACACGCGATGCGCACGCCGCGGCAACGCCAGATATTACGTCCGGTGAAAATTGCTAAATGAATATTCAACGTGGAAATACGACGCCGCTGCGCCGCGAATAGGTTACGGGCTTTTTACGCGATCCTCCTGACCGGAGAAAATCGTCGGCTGTTGCCTCGAAACACGCTCCCTGGCCGTGATCGACCGGCCTACGCAATCGAGGAGCACGATCCTGTTCAGAAATTTCGGACAAAAAGATTTTAGAAACATCGTTATTCGATTCTTTCACCGTGCCGGCCAGCCGCTATTTCTCCGAGCAATTTTTTAGCCAATTAATTCTAGTTCTAAACTATTTCTAGCGAACTAATTCCTCCAACAAAAAGATTTAGATCGTTTGGGCCCTATTATAGAAAAGTTATTCCTTCTTAACCAGTTAGCCGTTTTCGACGAGTATACTCGTCGCGAAGGAACGGCGACATCTTCTGTTTACGACGAGTTTTTCGACTCGTGTTCCACGGATCGAACGGCGGGGCCGGGAGGCCGCGAAAGAGGGTGCGAGCAAAATCAGATTCGACGCGAGTTACTTTTTTCACAAGCGGGAATTTACCGCTAATCCGGCTCTCGATACGGTTTCGAGGATTCCGCATGGGCGGCGCACCGTATATATCTCGAATGAATCCCGATTTGCAATGCGGAATGAAAATAGTCGTCGCGGTGATTTATCGCGATCCGCGAGCAAAAACAAATAAGTTCGAGGCGGCTCCGGCGGGAAACCGGAATTAATTAAAGACTACAGACGCGAGCGCAAACAGCCGAGAATCTCCGGGAGCCTCGGCTCGTCGGCTCCCGTCGTCGGTTATATTCAACGTTGCAGCGCGAAGGCCTCCGCCGACGAATGCGTTCGATTCGATTTATTTTTGGTGGCGGACGCGCGCGCGAAAGGGGTACGTTTACCCCTGCCGCTATCGGATAGTCCAATTTGCGGGGGTATCGATCATCCCCGAAGGAGAGATCCCGTCTTTCGCTGCAGGGCGAGCGGCGAATTTCGCGCGACGACAATCGCGATTGGCCGGGCCCGGCCCGGCCCGGCCCGGCCCGGCCGGCTTTTTCCTCCTATCCGACGAAGATTATGTCCTCCCGTCGTCGCGGCTCCCGCCCGCAGACCAACCGGAAGTTGCCTTTAACGCGCCCAGCAACGGCACAAAGGCGGTCACTTAAAAATTCAATGCATTTCAAATTGGTCAGGAATCGTCTCCTGCTCCCCGCGGACACTCGGACCCGGCTTAATTTTCGCTGGCGCCGCTATTTTTCGTAGCTTTCGGCGCGAGGATCGAGCCTCGTGGTTCGCTGCACCGTTGCAACGTACCCGGGGAAGACGGAGCAGCGCGTTTCGACCCTCGCCTCGACCTCGCTCGCGGGTCGAGATCGATTCGAAATCCGGCTGCTCGAAACCGGAGATCAACGCGCGGATAAAATGCAGCGAGGCCGACTCGAAGCTGCCGATTTTTCAGGATTTTCCAGGCGAATGGCGGACGGACGAACGGTTGCCTTACAGTACTTTATTCGATGATCGAACCGAGATGCGAATTATATCGTACATAGTATGTATATTGCTAAATCAACGCACGATTTTTATAATTTTCCAAGCATCCGGCAAGACCATGTACTTTCTGCAGAAATCTTCGAACGATTTAATCGTATTTAATTTTAGTCGAACATCGACCCGTTCCGCTATGATTTACTTTTGTTTGCGAGCTGACGGAAAATCGGGGAGAATTTAACCCTACTCCGCAACGATCGTATACAGTTTGCGGACGTCTCGGAGCCATTTCTGCGGAGAGTCGAGCGATCGTTTCGGATAGAGCAGCATCGTCGAGGCAAATGAAATCGTCGGGATCGATGCGACTCGGTCACATTTAACGGGACCCCCCCGGCTAATTGCTGGCGGCGATCGATCCGGAACGAGCTCCCGTGCACCAGGAGCGTCGATTGATAAATCACCGCGTTCCCATGGTAAGTTCGACCGCGGATTTATTTTCGACGCGTTGCAGCGCGCCAGATTTAGGACAGCGAGTCGTTGGCCCCTGCGTTCGCACGTTTGCCGCGCGTGTTGCATACTTACGCACCTGTGCCGGCCCACTTTCGCGCTGTGTCCTCGTCGAATACGGGCGAAATCAATCGCGCATGCAAAAGAAAACGCGCGGCGTGGCGCGAGGCGAGGCGAGGCGAGGCGAGGCGAGGCGAGGCGAGGAGATGCGAGGCGACGTTCTTCGAATCGCGCGACTGCTATCAAGCCGCGTCGCGGCGCGGTTTCGCAAGCGGGTTCAACTTCCTCGCGATCCGTCAAACAACCTTGCCCCCTCCTCCCCTCATCCATGACGCCTTTTTCTCCGCGCACTGATAAAGATGCTGGATCCAGTTATCAGACTGATACGCTCGTCTACTGTCTGTCTGTCTGTATCAACGACTTTCGGCCGATATCCAGGCCATTTAACCATGGAATCGACGAGTTCACTATGCACTCGTAGATGCACGCGTGTTAGCCAGTCCACATTATCTTTTTAGCTTCACGTTAGCTCGTGAATGTAGCAATAACACGTTTATTCTGAATTTTAACGTCAGAGCGCGTCGTAATATCTGCCGCAGGTAACACATATATTCGTATACCGAAATACAGTAATATCTCTCTAATTGACTCTCAGATTGTCCAGAAAAGTGGACAATTTGGGAAGAGGAGATACGATTATCCGAGCCTCGCGGTTTATTTTTATAATTGCGAATTGTCAACGATTACAAAAACGAGTCGCGAGGCTCGAATAAAATCGTATCTCCTCTTCCCAAATTGTCCATTTTTGTGCGCAATCCGAGCGTCAGTTAGGGAGACATTGCTGTGTATCGAGTATCGTAAATATATCTTTATTAAATAAATAACTGGTAAATGTATCTTTGCGATCCGAACAATCGTAACCTAGTACGATTTGCGATTTTGCGTACAATATTATTCCCAGTCGATGCGTGCAGATACACAGCTTTATTCCGCCGCAAGAATTTTATTTAGCGACGGGGAAAATAAATTCGATCGGTCGGTCCTACGGTTCTCACGCGACTCTATCAAGAATTTCATGCACGAACGACGTAAATCAGCGATCCTGTACAGAATGTATTCGCTTCCTATCGGGGCTATATACGCTGGCTGCCGCTGATTAATACTATCGTCCCTCCGGTCGGTGCGAGGCAATTTTTCCCCGGGCCGAAATCAGTAAACAGAATGAATTATGAACAGAAGAAGTTTAATACGTTCATAAGGAAAGCCCGAGGATGGATGGCGGCCGGGCGGGCCGTCTTCCAGTGCTTTTATGAGTGCCACAGACGTAGGAAGTTTGGCAACAATATCGGCCGGGCCCGAGCATTTGTCTGGCTCTTATCTTGGCCGCCGCGGCGCGCCGCGCCGGGCCGCGCCGGTGGCGAGATACGATGTCGATAAATTCCCATAAATTCCCATAAATTCCGATGGATTCCCCTCGTCGAGACGAAAGGAACGCGGGGCCCCGTTCCCCGTTCCGTCGTGTTTACGAAGACGGGGAACGCGCGGAGGCCAGGTAATGGAACAACACATAAATCAACGATGCAAACAAAGATCGCGCTAGCGCTAGCGCGCGCGCGCGCGAGCGCGTCACTCGTCGTAACGAGGGCCCCACCGTGTCTGCCAGCTAATAAGCCCGCATTAGGTGTCGGTTAGATACAATTACGAACGTTAGCGACTGTTTATCGTTATGCAACGGCCGTGTAGTTCGCGACAGGTGGGCATTAAAGTTTATTAACAGTCGACCGGCCGGCTATGCCCCTCGAAGCGTGGTCAATACCGTGATTCAGGAATTGTTCGGACCGCTCGGGGATCATCGTTTCGTGGCCGGGCGTGCCGAGAGCTTTGAACATTTATTTATGACGCTCTCCGGAGAGATAGGGGACCGAAACTCCTAATTTTAGGACCGGAGCACCGGCAGTCCCCCGCCGTACAATACCTGCTAAGTAACGACTCTATCTACCCTAATCTTGGGGGCATTCAACCCCCGACGAAACTTGAATCGAACACGACCACGGTTTCCTCCCGAGTTCGGTATGAAAGAGAATATCAAACGAAATTTCTTTCGAACGTTCTTCCGAGCACTCGCGTCGTCGCGTCTACAGAATGTCCTAAAATTATTGTATAAACGAGAAACAAGAGGTTCCCGAGATCGTTTGAAGCAATTTTTTCCTCAGCGAAAATGCGATCCGCGGCTTCGTTCGCGAGTTATCAACGGAAAACCGGTCATCAATGGGATGCGGTGGGCGGGACTAAGCTTCGTCCGCCCACTGACTCGGTCGCTTCGCGCCAGCAGAGCTTGCCTCTCGTTGGTCACCGTTTTTCGTCGGTAACTCGCAAACGAAGCCGCGGATTGCATTTCCGCTAAGGAAAAAGTTGCTTCAAATGACCTCGGGAACCTCTCGTTGCTTGTACGCTAATTTTAGGACACCCTGTATCTGCTTTATCAACGCGTCGATGATCAATCACGAGTCACCTCAGTCTTCTGGATGCCCGGACGTTGCGGAATTGCCAGTTGGTTGACTCGCCGCTTCGCTTTTCCGATCGGCGAAACGTTTCCATTGTTGTCGATTGTTTGAAGTTCTTAGATACGTGTACGGGGAATCGGTGCTCGCAAAAGGAAACCGGCGAGTCAACAGCAGAGGTTCCAACCCGAGCGACCAGCGTGATTCACGTTACACACAGTGACGCGACTTTAAATAATCAGCGAAGAAAAAAGAATAAAACGTTCGGCGATAAGATTACGCGGACGCATCCTCGGTACCGGGAAAGAAGTCTTGTTTCACGGAAGTCTGCCCGGAAAACGATCGCGTGAATAGCGAATGGAAGCGCATGCGTAGCATCGCATCGAAAATTACCAACGCTTTTGTCAAACGAATAACAGTAAATTCTTGCCAATTTTCCTTCCGCTTGTAAGCAAAAATTAACAATTTGGGAATACAGTAATGTCTCCCTTACTGACGCTCAGATCGTCCACTAAAATGGATCATTTGGGAAGAGGAGATACGATTATTCGAGCCTCGCGGCTCGTTTTTATAGTTCTTGACAATTCTCGACTATAAAAATGAACCGCAAGGATCGAATAATCGTCTCTCTTCTCCCTAAATTGTCCATTTTTCTGGACAATCTGTGCGTCAATTAGAGAGACATTACTGTATTTACTGTACTCCGACGTATCGGAACAGTTTTGCCTTTTATTTCCACAACGAGAAATATTTTGGCTGGACAGAATAATTTTTATAGAATAATCGTCGGATATTAGAATTTGCCCGACAGAAAAATCCGAGAAAAAATCGCGAAATTCGCGGCGCGAGGATCGATCAAACGACGCACCTCGACCGAGCCTCGAAAGATTCCAGCCGATCCAGGCGCGCGGGTCTCAGGAAGCCCGCATAAACCCAACCCGTTTTCAATTATTTCGTTCCGGCAAGGCGTGTGCGCAGTCCGGTTTCCGTGACACCGCACCGCACCGCACCGGATCGGTCGAGCGGTACGAAAAACAGGTGTTTTCGATCGGCGCGACCGGCCCTATCCACGGAACGGCCATTAAAATCGAACGAAACACGGTTTACGCGGGTCTATTTCGGAGGATTAATCCGCCGCGTAGACGAGCATCGAGGCGTCGTTAAAATTTCATTGTCTCGGCATCTACGAGCCGGGGCGAACGGTGCAGGCCGCGCGAACGAAACGCGCTCAAATGGTTTTACCGTCGCGTCGTCGTAAATAGCAACAGTTGGGAAATTAACATCTGCCGGCCCGATGTAAATCCCCTCGCCGCCCTTCGGTCCCCTCCTCCCCCCGGCACCGGCCACCCCCACGGCCCGTCGATCTTAAACCTCCTACTCCGGCAAATTGCGCGCGATCGTAAATCGAGGCGTGGTACGGCACTGCTCGGACGGTGGACGCGTTTTTCCTCGGCAATGGACGGTGTCCATCGGACACGATCGTTCTCGGAATTTTCTCGAATCGTCTCTAAATTTTTCGGAAATTCGCGGGATACTGGACAAAAATGTTACACAGCGGTGAGAATAATTATACGCTCCAATTAGTTCTTTTTTTTTTACATCTTTGGCGACGTTTAAACGAGAACTTAACGAAACGCCGTGTTCGAATATTTATGAAGCAGATACGACGTTTTGTCGAGTCGTCGTTTAAATGCCGGTGACGGTGTAAAAGTTGCTTCCGAGTCACAATAATTATGCACATCCGCTGGGCGTTAACACGGAACGATTGTTTCAAAATCGGACCAAACGGGTATCTTCTTCTCGTCATGCTCGCGCAAAATGATCGAGAAAACGCGATCTTGTTATTTCTCGTGAATGCGTTCGGTTACAACTTCGACGAACATTTGTTCGCGCATTAACCAGCGAAGCTATACCTTTCAATTTCAACATATTCGGTCCGATTTTAGAAAGAGTCGTTCCACGCGTAATGTCCACGGCTGTAAACCTTGCGCCACGGAGAGTGCCTCTCGTAATTGAATTGAATTTTTCGAAATTAACTTTCGCAAAGTTCCCGGAACATTCTCCGATGGGACACTTCGATGCTCGTTCGCGGAACAATGTACGGAATGATAGCCTTAATTAGACCGTGGATTTGATGCGCGGCAAAACTAAGCAGATATCGTCGTCCTCCCTCCCCCGCGACGAGAGTAAAAGCATCGGGGGAATTCAAATTATTATAGCGTAAAACGCAAAGTGCGACGGTTCAGCTAAAATTAGAAGTTCGAAATGGTGTGGCAGTCTCGCTGGGCCATCGGAACGAGATATAACGATCGCGTCGTGCGTCTAGAATCGAGACGGTGCCGTATCCGAGAGCCGAAACATCGGCGGCGACAATGGAAACGCCGCGATAAGAATCGTCGACGACTCGTAAAAGAGAAAGTAAAAATAGCGATCTCTCTCGGTGCTTCGCCCGCTATTTCCGAGCTCGCTACGACGATCCAGTTAAACCGAGTTATCCATCTCGCGGGGCAACGACTCTCCGAAATAGTTTTATAGGGGATGATTCCCGGTTAAAACACGCATCGACCACGCGAAACGCATTCTTCCTTCCCCTCGGCCGCGGCGGCGCCGCCGCAGGACTCCGTTTCCGAGGAAATCGTCTCCGAATATCTGTTCGGTCGCGAGACCGCTCCCGATGCGTCGAGCGGTAATCGATTTTCTCGGAAAATCGCTGCCTCGCGCGAGGAAATTGTTGCTCCGCGACTTTTTTTTCCTTCGCGAGGATTCGCTGCGCGGCGATTTCGCGATTCGTGCGTCGCCTGGCTCTGCATTCGCGACTGTTCGCAATTGAACTGCTCGATCTTCGCGCGTTCATGCCGGCGGCGAACGGTTCGAAAAAAGCCCCGAATCTCTTTCATGGTCTCCGGTGAGCACCGTTTTCCCGAATCTTTTTTTACGCGACTTTTAGACAGGCGAATCGAACGAATGAAATTTTGAACGATAAAAATATTAGAAATACTCGACGAAATAACTGAGGGAAGATGGTGATCCCGAGCGAGACTCCTGCTTTTGGCAAGAAAATTAAAAACACGCGTCGTCGGTATAATATTAGCAGACGCGGATATCGAGTTAATTTTATCGGACGCATGCGAAGACGTTTTACGGCAGAAAGGAAATTGGACTGCGGGCTTTCTACGGCATCGAGTGCGGCACAGGATGCCGAATCCGAGCGTCTACGTTCCCGGAAACGGGGAAATTTAAAGATTCTTGAATTTCACCGGACTGGTGCTCGACAAAGAATCGCGTCCGTATCATTTCGCTAACACGCAGCCATCGTGCGGTTATTTCGTATCAACGGGACGCGAATCTTTCCCACCGGAAACGACTCTTGGCGTAATGAGATATCCACGCGGAGACACGTTCTCCGTACGCGATGTTTTCAATCTTCGCTTCAGAGGAATCGGTCGTCGTCGTCGGCGATGGAACAACACGGAAACAGGATCGTCGCGTTAACAATAGAATTTCCACGGTGCGACGTAACTGGACTGCGAATTTCGTGCATCTTTTTCTTCATTATTTTAGCGTCATTTAAGCGTCCGATACGGAAGCTGGTCTTCCGAGAGAACCGTGCCGAGTTCGCTGAAAAATCCTCGAACGATTAAGGGATCCAGTTTCGTCTGAAGATCTACGGCTTAAAAGTGGCACCGGTTGCGATCGCGCATCTATTCGCGTTAGTCTGCGAGCAACCCTGTTTTATGTAATCGCGGTCTATCCGGTATGAATAAATAAATTAATCCGCGGTAAAAATAGCAGCGGAGAGTTTTGTTTGTCGTTCGTGGATCGCTTCGTTGAAAAGTTTCCATTCCGTTTCGATTCTCCGTGTACTTCCGCTTTGCGCGCGCGCGCGCGCGCACGCTTGCACGATCAGACGACCGAACGAACGAACGTACGAACGAACGGTCGAGTTAATACACCAAGGATCGTCGCGATCTGTTGGCGAAAACAAATGCAAATTCATTGTCCGGTGTGCAGCGTGCGCGGCGCGTCGTTATTACGGCAATTAATTAAAATTCCTGTCATTATTCGCCGTCCTCGTGCAGCAGCCCTGAAACCATGCGTGAACCGCGGCCGAACGGTCATTTTGCATGCACCCTCAAAAAGACCTTCTGTCGTATTCCTGATGACATACTATTGCGATTGGAAATTGCCGTGCACGCACGTCACCCGATCTACCCGAACGCTTTAAAACAACTGCACATGCGTGCGCTCGAAGGAGCTCAGCCGGCTTCTCCCGACGCGAATAGCCGTTTTCAGTTTGCACATTGATTATTTCGCGCCAGTTCTCCTAATGAACTTCGATTATCCCTCCGACGGGAGGGAACGACCCGGCCACGAACGATCGTCGTGAACGCGATTTATTCGAACGTTGAAATTACCGCACGATTTTTTAACTAGTTTTGTTTCGTCTTTCTTTTTTTATTAGATAATTATTGCCACCTTTTCACCGAGTCCCGTCGCGACGGTAAAAGTTAAGGGTGACAAATCTATCAACTCCCGGAGCAAGAATTTCGATCGCTGAATCATGTACCCGGATTGAAAAGTCTCCCTGGGTAAATACTTTTCAGAAGCTACTTAGTAAACACTTAGTTTCCGGTATCGAATTTCCGGCACGTCCCCTCCGACAGATTATAGAAATTGCGATGCCCCGAACGAACTTCTCTATCAAACTTTTGCATTAAAGTCTCGGAAGCAAATATTTGCTGTAACCAGATTAGAGGAGCGCGAGCCTTTAACCCCTTGCCCTATAATTTTCTTCGCAGCTACGGTCAACAGGGTGCTATCTCGAACGTTGAAAATTCTCTCATGGAGATCCAAAATTGCTTAGACCGTCTGTCGATTAATTACGATAATCGTGGTTCCATTATTCTCGCGCGCGAACGCGCAGCGAATTTCTCCCGGAAATGCCAAATTTCGGGTTGCCGTGAACTTCCTCGCCCCTCATTGGTCAGTATTTTTTCTGAATAATTCATGAACGATGCCTCGGAGAAAATTTTTGTAAAGGAAAAAGTTGCTTCAAATCACCTGTGGAATCCCTCATTTCTCGGAAATACCATAATTTTGGGACACTCCGCACACCAATATTAATGTACCGGCATGTTGATTGCCGTCTTTTTCCGCCGGCTGCCCCGAGTTTCCCTAAAAACGAGCCGCGAGGCCCGAAAAATCGCGGCTCGGTATTCTCGGATCTGCCGGTTTCGATTCCGACCGCCGAACATTTCTAAGAAAAACTACTGTGTATTTTAAATAACGACGAACTCCGTCGTCGGAAGCGTTCCGATGATCGGAATACCATGACGCCGACGTGAAAGCACGTGTTCATCGAGATGCGTGGAAACTCTGCGATGGAAAAAGAACAGCGAAAGGTCGGGGGATGATTTAAGTGGCCGAATGTTGGTCGGGAAACCGTGTTTCCCGCCAGAAGCGTAGAACGAACGGCGCAACCACCGAGTGGAAACAATTAAACGATGCGGGGTCCGCGGGAAACGTTCTCGTGTGCCACGGATTCCCTGAAAGTCTCGTGGCTGCGTTCTCTGCGTTATGTAACGTAACTACATACACTACGTGCGGTGTAACGGGACGGCGCGGTGCGGTGCGGAGCGGTGCGGCGCGGCCCGGCGTGGGCTTTTACATTGCCCGTTTCTGTGCCACGCACCAACCCCCTCCCGCCGCCCCGTCCGCCCGTAGTTTCGTCGCTTGGGGACAAAAAAAATCGATAGGCTCTCTCTCCCCACGATTCTCTCCTCCTCCTCGCTCTCTCTCACTCTCTCTCTCTCCCTCTCTGCCACCCTCTTCCTCCGTCCTTCTGTTCCTCCCCCCGGTGATCCCCCTGCGAACCCTCCGCCGCAACCCCCGCGGTTCCACCGCGCGCTCTCCTGCTCGCTGTGTGCTTTACCGTGCGGAGTTCTCGTTCTCTGGCTGTTCCTAGCGTGCGGCAAAAAGGTGTACAAGCGACTAACAAAGCCTCGGCTTTTTTTTACGTTTATGCACATTTCCGCCCCTCACGGTTTCATGCCGGTGCGCTGGCTGGCTGGCTGGCTGGCTGCTCTCCGCTCCGCTCCGCGCTCGGAGAGCGAGCGAGCTGCCGGACGGACGGGCGAGCGGGTGGCCGAGAGAGGAGCGCCCGGTCAGCCCACGAATCCGTTAGCGACGAAACACGCATCGCTAACCTTTGGATCGGTCGCACACAGCCGCCCGCTTTTACACCGGGGGCCCCCGGCCCGTGTAAAAATAAATTCGCAAATGAAACGTGAATCCCGCGTCTTTGTCGATAACGAACCGCCGCGCGCCGAGCCGCGCCGACCGGCGCCGAGGGTCGACCCTGTCCGCCGCGAGCCCGATTACCGGCTACACGAGGAACAGGAGGAACAAGCCGGGGCCCGGCTCTGTGCCGGATGGCCGGCCACGCCGAATTACAGCATCAAATGTTCCCTTTGATCCGAATCGATGCTCGCCGATCCAAACTTCGCCGAAAGACGCGCCCCGGCTACGCCGACGCTCCCGCCGCCGCCACTGCTGTCGACGCCATCGCGAAATTTCGAGCGGGATGCACGATTCGACTAATGGACGGTATCCCTTAAACTGTTCCTCTTCCTCTTTGTCGGGCAACATCGCCTGTTCCGAATGTTTGCTCCCTTTGATTTCCCTCTCGGAGCCGACCAACTTGTTTCCCGCCGGCGCCGCCATGCAATCCTCGGATCTAATCCGTGACGATACCGATCCACGGCGAGTCTCTTACACGGAGACTTTGCCGACGATCCTCGAATCTCGTGTCCGAACCATCCGCAGGATTTGCCGGGCGCCGATCGGACGAGGGTCGGCTGGCCTCCGTCTCAAGGGTTGATTTCGCCCCGAACGAAATCGTCGATGCGAGAGCAGCCTCGATTCCGTGATAAATAAATCGTGGGAGGAACTTTTTAGTCGAATCACAACGAGCTTTGAGAACGGCGAAAGCGTCGGCGTATATTGTTACGTTGCTTCCAAGTTGTCGACATACAGTGATGTCTCTCTAGTTGACGCTCAGATTGTGACACAGAGATGGATAATTTGGGAAGAGGGGATACGATTATTCGAGCGGCTCGATTTTTATAGCCGACGATTGTCGGTAACTGTAAAATATAAAATAATACCTCCTCTTTTCAAATTGTACATTTTCGTTTCCAGGTCGAGGGACAATTAGGGAGAATTTACTGTAATTGTAATTTCGAATGATTACAAGAGCGTGTAATTAACTGTGTATTAATTTACTATAAAATTAGTCAGTCTAACATTTCCATAAAAAGCTCGCGTCATTTGGACCAATGTTAAGAAAGTTATTCCATTTTAAAAGGTGCAGTGAATTCTCCCGAGTTTTCCCTTATTTTGTAAACAAAAATTTGGGAGGAGGAGATACGATTATTCGAGCCTCGCGGTTTTTATTTTTATAGTTATAAATTGTCCACTTGTAGTTATAAAGTGTCGAAATTATCCATTTTAGTGGACAATCTGAGCGTCAGTTAGGGAAACATTACTGTACGCATGACAACGCTATGTTGTATAAATATCGTAGAATACAAATATAGAAATTTCTCCCGGAAATGTCAAATTTCGGGTCGCTGTGAATTTCCCTGTGCTTGTCTTCGAATCGTGTCACGTGGCCTGCGAAATGCCTTCGAATCGTGTCATGTGGCCTCCGAATTGCCTCCGAATCGTGGCAAAAGTACATTCATAATGCGAAAATTAGCGAAACCAGTTTATCTTATAATCGTATCTTCTCTTCCCAAATTATCCACATTAGTGAACGATCTGAGCGTCAGTAAGGGAGACATTGCTGTATTGTGTGCGACGAGGGGTATTAATGCCCTTTTTGAAGAATTTCATTTCATTTAACTTCGTTGTACAAGATGATTCCTGAGGTTATTTGAAGTAACTTTTTCCTTAACGAAAATGGAATCCGCGACTTCCTTTGCGAGTTATCAACGAAAAACGATGACCAATGAGAGGCGAGCGGAATCCTCGTGGGTTCCTCGGGAATCGCCCCTTTCCGGGTGTTAACATAATCATGGGATTGTCGCTAAAATTTTTTGGCCAGTTTTGCAAGTATTAAGTGCTCTCTGAAAAGCGGATTTGTCCAAAATTCACCGATCTTCGCCCGCTAGACGCGAGCGAAGCTCGATCCGCGATCCGCGCGCGAAATGCGCTGAAACTCTATTGTCGAGAAAGGAAGCTCCTCCGACCTTTCCACGACCGAAGCGGACAATTTTTATTTCGCACAGCAATCCCTAGTTTACGATCGATCTCGCGCGGTAAATTAATGTTTGAATATCCCTTAGGCGAGCTATCGCGGGAGTCCGTTTCGAAATCGATGGGCTAGTTCCGCGAGCGACTGACTCGACGACCGAGCAGCGCCGTCTAGCTGCGGCATCGTTGTAAATAATTCGTCCATAAATATCGCTTAGAATTCGAGTCGCGGAAATCTATTACAACGTGTTTAGACGTCTCTTACAAATAGACTTTCAGCATCATCCTGTCCGGGGGTTATGAATGACTGGGAACGGCGAAATCCTCTGCCGCAGCCGCGCGGGATCGTAGTGAACCCGCTTCTCTTTCATGCGAGGAGCCCGAAGGAGGGACAAGAACGGGGCGCGCGCGCGGCTCGCGACTTATAAATCACGTCGACAATCGGGGTTAGTACAGGCACCCTTGGAAACCTGTTCCACCGTGCGTCTCGGTCGGCCATTGTTCCGCTCCATTTCGAACTTTCCTGACCCCCGGTGTATAAAAGGGTCCCCACACCCCACCCCCTCCCCCCGTCTAATCACACGTATCACGCATGTTAATTAACGGCCCCGCGGTCCTTTCTACATTGCGAACAACGACGCGAGATAACCGTAAATTGCTTCCAATTTAACACGCAGCGCCTAACCGGGGACCATCGTTTGTCACGGAACGAACAAAAAAAGATAGAGAAGAAGACGCGGACCGTGTCTCGTCGCCTCGATTAAACGGGCTTTCGGCTATACCGTTTGCCCACCACCCCCCGTGACCGCGACGCCTGGGGCTGGCAACGCGATTATAATTGTCGCAGCCGATTTTCAGCGATCGCTCATTGACCCGCGGATTACGTCGCTTCGGGCGACGATTCGAAGCAAATTAATTCGGCATAGATTCGGAAATATTTAAAATATTTCACTATTTAATCGGTGCTCTTTTATTCTTGTACTTTTTTATTTTCTTCTTTGTCAGTTCTTCGACGAAGTCTGTTCTCGATTATTTATATTTAAAATATTTCACTATTTAATCGGTGCTTTTATGCTTGTACTTTTTTATTTTCTTCTTTGTCAGTTCTTCGACGAAGTCTGTTCTCGATTATTTATATTTAAAATATTTCACTATTTAATCGGTGCTTTTATGCTTGTACTTTTTTATTTTCTTCTTTGTCAGTTCTTCGACGAAGTCTGTTCTCGATTATTTATATTTAAAATATTTCACTATTTAATCGGTGCTTTTATTCTTGTACCTTTTTATTTTCTTCTTTATCAGTTCTTCGACAAAGTCTGTTCTCGATTATTTATATTTAAAATATTTCACTATTTAATCGGTGCTTTTATTCTTGTACCTTTTTATTTCCTTCTTTGTCAGTTCTTCGACAAAGTCTGTTCTCGATTATTTATATTTAAAATATTTCACTATTTAATCGGTGCTTTTATTCTTGTACTTTCTTATTTTCTTCTTTGTCAGTTCTTCGACAAAGTCTGTTCTCGATTATCTCGGTTCCTAAACTAAATTATTTTGGAAACACGTTTCTAACGCGCGTCGTATTATATATTTATTTTATATTATATATTTATATATATATATATATTTATATATATAATACGACGCGTATGTATATATATATTTTTTCCTTATTCGATTATTGCGCGTCGGTGTTGTTTGTAACGTCATCCCGCCCGGTTATTTATCCACTACGTCATTGTTTTCGATGAAACGTGAACGCAATATGACTTTGAACTTTCTTAAAACCTGTAATGAATGACGAAGCCGAGGCAAGTATGACTTACACCTCCGTGTTTCTGCATCGAACAGTTTCCAGCGCGTCGTCTCGCTCTTTATACGAGCGACTCGATTTATTCGAGTTTTATATCTCGGTTCGAATTCGCCGGACAGTCGATCGAACTTGTTCGACGAATATTTTTCATTTTTACTCGCGATCGCAACGCGATCGAAGCAATCGATTCTGCGCGAACCTGTCTGCAAACGAATAAGACGATGGATCTCTCGTGTACTCACCTATTTTTCTCCAATTCGTTATGAGTAGTCCTGCAAAAAAAGAAAAGGGTTCTCGTTAAATTCCTAAAACGACGAAATCGTTTGATTTTCGACTGCGTGAAAGAGAAATCGCGAAAAGCTTCGTTTAAAAAGAAACGAATAACGCGCGAAGCTCGCGAACGTTCAGAAAATATTTGCTCGACATTGGTTAATACAGATCGTTTGCAGATGATTTTCAAAAAAAACACACGCATTTCGAACAATCGCTATTATACGAGAGCGCGGGCTCGATTAAACGAACGTTCGATTGTTTAAACTGTGTGTAATCTGGTGCAGATTTTTATTCGTTCCTCATACGTCTCGCTGTAGGACGATTTACACGCTCGCATATCGTGTCCACTGTGTGAAACAAATCGGTTCGGGAGTGGTCGAATTGTAACCGAAACAACAGTTGAGTGCAGAATTGTCAAACCACTGACGTGTGGAACACAGGGTGAGAGGGAGGGAGGGGGGAGGAAGGGCTGGGAGCGGAGACGAATCGTAAAACGCGCAGAAAATTTATCGAGTCGGAACGAAGTTATTGAATTTTCGGGCGCGCTTCTAACCGAAACCGCAGCGAAAACAATTCGACAAAAATAACTGGGACGAACGTAAGTCCCGCGCGACGCGCCGGTACAACAACGTTACAACAACGAACGATCGTGTGGCGTGCACATGTAACATCGGTTCGAATCGTCGAATTATTCAAGAATTACACGCCGCGACGTACAAATGAATTTCCTTCTGTATTCGTAAATCGTTGTTCGTACACAGGGGAGTTGGAAGAAATAAATAATTAATGACGCGACGGATAACAATGAAAGCATTTCCACCGAACAACAATGACTAAGTCTGATTATAATGTATCGCGAACAAGTGGCAAACGGCGAGCGTTCTAAATCGGCGAAGGGGAAGACAAACGAAGAATGTATCGATTGCAACTCGATCACTCCCATGACCTCGGCAAAATTCTCTGTAACACCAATTTGAATAGAAGCGACGCTGACTTCGTTTGAACTTCTCGACTTCGTCGCCTTGAACCGTATACATGCCTTAAAAGGCGGTTCGACGAATTTCGTGCGGACTTCAACCGTAAAACTTCGTAATTAAAGGAAACGCGACACCGTTCCAGGATTACCATTCGACTCGGTTGTTTATTATTCGACGGCTGTATAAATTAAGGCGACAAGGAGATCAGAAAAATATATAAATTAAAAATGTAAAAAAACAAGCGCCGCTCGTAAACGCGTAATCTCGTCGCGAGCACACGATTCGAACGTTTCAAACAGCGATGCTCTACTTCTGACAAGATGAAACGCTACATCGAGGAGTGTACCCCGATGATATTAACGATTAGACTGCAGATTGTCGCGCGAAATAAAAGCAAACACGGACAGAGAGCACCGTGGAAAGTCATTCGATCGTCTCGATAATCGGCGGTGACTCGATAACAATGACGAGTACGCATCGAGAACACGTTCTACATTCGACGCGCATTCATTTTCGTCGCGAAAAATCCGCAGTCCGCTAATGAGAATAAATGGTACCAACCTGCTGCCCTGGGATTTTTTCGTCTTTGGCCTTTTTGTGACCGTCCGCATATCATCGGGCATCGGCATCGTCGAAGCGTAGCCATGTTCAGCTTCTGCAATGACGAACCAATCGTCAGCGGTCAACGGCGAGTATCGAGATAGAGATAGAGAGATAGATACATATAGAGAGAGGAGAGAGAAAGAGAGACGCGCAAAAAGCAAGAGAAAAAGAGAAAAAGAGGGGAGGGGGGAGGGAAAGAGAATCGAACCGATATATATTTCGCATGGCGAGGATACCGAACGGCGAACGGCGAAGAGGAGCAGGCTCGCGAAAAAACCGCGCCGCGGCGTACATGACTCGCGAACTCGTGCTCGTTAAGCGCGTACACGGTGCCGGCGACGTGGCGGAATAAAGTCACGTTCTGTCTTGCGAGCGTAACTTACTGCGGCATTAAAGCGCCGCGCAAACACCGCTTCGCGCCGGCTTCGACGATCCGCACTCGAAAAGGCCGGGATTTATGTTACGATTTCAGTTAACGCCGTCCCGGCGAACGAGGCCGGTCGTCCGAGCGAGTAACCGATCCCCAGTCGAATAAATCCGACAACGTAACAATGTAGAGTACCCGGACAGAGAAAAGGGGGAAACGGGGGGAGGAGGAACTTCCTGCTCCGGGGATCGACGACGATCGCCGCGGCGCGCCGGCCAAGAGATACGAGTCCATTGACTTTCGCGAATTTTCGGATCTCTTTGTTCCCCGGTTGCCGAACGAACGCGCGGCTTATTGATTTATCTTGCCGCGCGATTAAACCGGTCCCTTGCCGATTCCATACGGCTGCTGCCTCGCTGCGCGCGAGCCGCCGCGCGCGTCCGCTTCGACAAACGCTACCCGCCTTTCCCGGTTTTACACCGCGGTCGAGTTAATCTTGTAACGGGAATCGATCGGACCTATCGAACGATCAAGATATCGGCTGTGTTTGGGAGTCGCGGCCGCTCCGGGTCGAGGGAGACCCGGGTGCACGAAGCCGGTGTGCGAAGAGCGCTGCGGAAGATTTTCTTTCGGAAGCACGGTAAATTCTCTTGAATTGTCGCTCGACGTGTGCAGTCATTTCTCTCTAATTCGCGCTCGAACTGCGCGCAAGAATGACAAATTTGGGAAGAGGAGATCATTCGTGCCTCCCGTTTTTAGGCTCGTTTTTATAGTCGGCAATCGGTTAACACGTTCCCTGCCAGACCGTTTTTTGAAGACTTTCCGTTCAAGCCGCGTGGGGCGTATGCGCCCCACGCTTTACATTTGTATTATTTTGTTTCTGGCGTATGCTTTACAATAATTAAAATAGTGCAAAAATCATAATTATCAAGGAAAGGTTGTATAGTTTAACACGCATAACACAGCAAACCAATAAATTTATTTTTCTAGGAATTACTTTAACAAATACCTGGCTGATCATTATTATGCCAAGCGAGTTGCATCCTCGCATATAATTTTTTTTATCATGCCTATATTAGTTTAAAATATAACATTTTAGTTAAATTCAAGTTTGTATGCGATTACAAAGGGATGTTACGATGAACTTTGTTAAAACATGGCAAACATAAGTGTGGTTTATCCACACAACTATCGCAGAATGTTACAACTTTTACAGTACTATAGAACTATAAATCAATCCCAGCTTCAGTGAAGCAGTAAGTATTGTGTCAACGACACGCGAATAAATGACTGATCGGAATAAGAGAAATGCAGTTAAAACAAGTTACAGTAAAGAAAAATTGCCCATCACGCCGCGTGGGGCGTATACGCCCCACGATTAAATGAGGGCATCAGCAATAGTATTAAGATGTCCATAATTGACTGCATAATGAATTTTTAAAAAATTCTTCATTTTACAATGATAATACCAAATGGCTTGAACGGAAAGTTCAGCGTGGGGCGTATACGCCCCACGCGGCAGGGAACGTGTTAACTAGAAAAACGAGCCGCGAGAGGCACGAATAATCTCGTCTCCTCTTCCCAAATTGTTCATTCTTGCGCGCAATTCGAGCGCTAATTAGAGAGAAGTTACTCTAGACGTTAAGTGACACTTGGAGAGAATTTACAGTGCTTCGAAAAGAAAATGTTCCGCTGGACCCGCACACCGGTTTTGTACACTCGGGTCTTCCGCGACCCGGAGCGCCCAAGAGAGCGGACGAGATTATTCGTGCCTCTCGTTTTTAGGCTCGTTTTTATAGTTGTTGGCAATCGGTTAACTAAAAACGAGCCGCGAGAGGCACGAATAATCTCGTCTCCTCTTCCCAAATTGTCCATTTTACATATTGAATAGCAATTAGGGAGAATATACTGTACCTATAGTCTACTAGTTCAAAGAGAGAGATATTTGCCCAGTCCCGACGTTCTCGACCTTTTTCAAGATATAGAACAACAATGTCCATTCTTACACGAATCAAAGCAGTTCGACAAAACGATGAAACGTTCTTAATATTAGAAACGATGAAGATAACCGTACAGATTGCCGAAGGAATCTCAGTAGTCTCGCGCGGAGTCGGCGTTGAAGCTTGGGGGGAAAGGAAGTGTGAACGATGAAATAAAACGTAGCAGTCGATCGATGTTATTTTTCATCGAAGGGAAGCGTCGGCCGCGTCCATTTCTCTTCTAAATAAACAATCTCCGTGGCCCCGCGAAATCCAGTTACGCGAGTGCGGAACGGTCCCCCCTTGCAGAAACGTTCGATTCCCATCAGAAACGACGAAAAATGCAATTACCGGTAGCTATGGGACAATTCCAGCTTTCCGGCATCGATCGGCCGGCTGGAATTACATAAGTGGAAGGGAAAAGGGACGCGGCGACGAAGAGGAGAACGACAACGACAACGACGACGAAGTAGAAGAAGAAGAAGAAGAAGAAGAAGAAGAAGAAACACGTGGCAAGAGAAAAGGAGAACCGCAGAAAGATATCCGGAGCAGAGGCGAGACCGGGACAGAGAAGGCCAGTCACCATAACGAGTGGTGTAAATTATAAATGCCTCCTTTGCCGAGGCTACGGTTCTCCCGATCCTCATCATCGTACAACAGGCCTAATGCCAGCCAGTGAAAAAGAACACGCGCGCCCGCGACATCGACCATCTGTCCTCGTGAAAGAAGAAAAGCGTCTCGCTCGCATGCCATGACCATAAGGCAGCACTCGCGCGTCATGCAAAAGAGAAATTCGCGTCGTGAATAGCACGCCGAACTTGCGCGGAAAGAATGAAAGAGAGAGAGAGAGAGAGAGAGAGAGAGAGAGAGAGAGAGGGAGAGAGAGAGAAGCGGAGGTACCTTATGGAACTCGTTTTAGAAACCGAGGCGGGGTGGCAGACGCAGGAAGGGGGGGAACAGGGTTGCGGGAGCCATTTCCAAAAATTTGAACAAAACAGAAAGGCCCGTCTGCGCTGCGTGGGAACCGCGCGGGCCGCGACAATGCATCGGAATGAATAGCGATCTTGTTTCTTTTTCTTTTTCGTTTTTTTCTTCTTTTACCGTTGCCCCCCTTTTTCACCTCGTTGACGCTAAATTATTGCCTAGAGCCGGCTCTCCTCGCCGAGGCGGCGCGGCGCGCGTAACAGTTCCGATGAAAGATCGGAATCGCTAAATGCGAGGGAATTCTCGGAAGAAGTTAATAATGTACGTGATTCTTTATCATTAACTGCGCTAATTAACAATCCGCCGTTTCCCTTCCTTTAGAAAGCAGCAATATAATCCGGAGTCGGTATCTCCTGCATTTCGCTCGGCTGAAATGGCGCAAGATGGCGGAGATTAATGGTCCAACATTTTTCCGCGACGTAGAAGTGGCCGAAGAAATTAATGGGACCGTCGACAGTAACCAAATACCGAGGAGCCACAATTTTTTCCCCTCTTTTTTCCAAGTAGTGCGAAATCGTAACTGCAGATTTATCGCCGGGATACCAATCATCGCGCGCGTCCAGGGCGCGTTGAAATTAATCAGATTCGTCGTGATTCGATGCCGCTCTATTTTCTTCTATCGCCTGCGTCCGTTCACGTTAAATCGCGTCGACGTTTCGTTCGTCGATTCGTTCGATGGAATTTCGGCAGCGGGCTAAGCGCGAGCGTAACGTCCCTCGGCAAAAAAGAAAAGATCAGGAAAGGCACAGTAATTAAACGGGGGCGGCGAAGAAGAGCGACTCCTCGGCGCGCACACCGAGCCGGTGGAATGGAAATGAAAAGCCACGCGCTTATAAGAGAAGGCAACGCAGCGCACAATATCCGTCGTATTTCGTGCGTGGTTCGCTCGTTAATGGTCACGTGAATTCTTTTTCGCTAGACTACCGGTGCCCTTTCATTAAGCCGCGGAGCACGTGTGAAGTTTTTCTCCCACCGGCCGACCATTTGATGTCTGAATCAGCGAAGAATGAACGCTTCCGGTTGAAAGAAGTCGCCGGAGACTCGGGGAGCTTTAAATAAAACAGCGAAAAAAAAGTAAGCTTCGCGCTTTCAAAGGTGGAAAAAGAGAGATCTCGCTCCGACCGAGGCTCCGTGCGTGTTTCGCGCGTGTAATACGGATAATACGCATTGATACGCGACACGTGACGCCTCTGACTCACCACGCCTTTATTTTAAATCCCCGTCTTTTTGCGCGCGCGCGCGCGCTCGCGATTGTCCGGTGATTTCCGATTCGCGAGCATTGTGGCTTCGGGATTCCTGATTTGCATACACCGCGGTTTGTGATTTCCAATTTGCATCTGTTGTGGTTTGTTAGTTCTGATTTGCATCCATTATTGTCCGTCGTCCGCGATGCGCGACCCTTTTGCTCCGCGACTCGCGGACAGTTTTAGGCGATGCCCGACGCACGCGACCGTCCACTTCACACGTCTACGGTAACGTCTCTCTAATTGACGCCCAGATTGTCCGGAAGAATGGACAATTTGGGAAGAGGAGATACGATTGTTCGAGCCTTGCAGCTCGTTTTTATAATCGTTGACAATTCGTGACTATAAAAACAAACCGCAAAGCTCGAATAATCGCATCTCCTATTCCCAAATTGTCCATTTTCGTGCGCAATCTAAGCGTCAATAAGGGAGACATTATTGTATTCGTTTCCGACCGCGAACTTCTCGGACCCGTGGCCGCATCTTCCGTAATTTCCGATGCTCGGTACGCGGCAGCAGTTCTCTCTTCTCTCGGTCCCGCGATATTGCGGATCTTCCGTATCTTGTAATCGTTTGCTCGGCGATTTTATCGTTATCTTTTCGCGGCTTCGCGATTCGCGTACACTCGAACGTGCGCGGCATTCGCGATGCTCGATTCGCTCCGTTTTATCCCGCGGACTTTCGCGCGAACACTTTCGTTTCGCGACTCGATTTACGATATTTAAAGTCCGCGTGTTCCGTGGCTCACGACTCCTGTGTTTCGCGATCCATTCGGGATCCTCGTATCTCGCGTTGCGTTTTACAAGCGACCAGAAATCGCGCAGTGATTTAGATACGTACGACTCGCGGCGATACGGGCCTGTGCGTGGCCCGTTCCTGTCCTTCGCTCGTTTATCCGCTTCGCGATCGTATCTTACGGTTCTCGCGCTCGCGCGCATCGCGATTCTTCGGCGTTGAAGATCCGTGCATAATTGCGATTTGCCTGCGCACTTCTTGCCTCGCGATTGTTAGAGCCACCCGCGACTCTCGCCTTCCCGAACCCGCCGTTTCTCCTTCTCGATTCCTCGCGGCTCCGGAGATGTTCCTCCGGAAGATGTTCGCGCCTCTCGATCTCTGTATCTCCGCGTGTTCGCGTCACCCCGCGGCCCCTCTGTCTCCTCGTTCCGCACCCTTCTCCCGGCCGATCCTCGTTCCACGAATTTTTCTCACTTCCGATCGACTTACCGGCCGCCCCAGCTGCGGCGCAAATGAATGCAGAATTGAAAACTCGTTCCACCGAATCGTCGACGGAGCAATTCACCGGGAACCGTCGACACGTCGCGTCGGGTGTACACGCGAAAGGGTAACCCCACGGCAACACGAGCGCGCGACCTTTCCTCGAAGTCTCGCGGCGCACACGGACAATTTAATTCGCCGGGATGCATTCATCGCGAACACGCGGCGCGTAACTCCGTTGCGCCGCGGCGAAATTTGCTAATGCCGGTCGGCGAAGTAGTTCAACACTCGATTATCGTGCCCGCGATCGGGCAGCCGAAGCCTATCGAGAAGACCTCTCTGGGAACGGAAATACAAAATTCCGGTGGTTTTTTACTCGGTAGTTCGCCGAACGCGAATCGTACAACCTTCGGTTTCGATCTGACCACAAGTACAACTATAAAATGATGCGCAAAATGCATGGACAGCTGTAATTTTCTGCGATGCGATGTAATATAAATCGATGCTGTAATGTTTATTACTAAATTGCCTGACGAATGCGTGTATTGCTGGTAGCACTGTACATTTAGCGATTCGATTGTTTAAGTCTTCTCAATGTTTTGAATAATTAGATGTTAAAGATGAAATTCAGAAATTTTCTATTATTTTCTATTATTATCTAATAAGGAAACGGACCACGAGCTGCGAAAGCAGAGACTGCAGTCTTCAATATGCGTATTATTTTTTCAACCCCAAGCACTCGGAACATTTTTCTGACGTACATAGAAACAACTCGGAGCAAAGTCTGCAAAAAAATGTGATTCTGCTATACAAAATTGAATGAAAATAAAAAGCATCGTACTGCTGTGAAATTTTACTGGAATTAATAAATCAAAGATGTCGTATTTTCATTTGTGCACAGTATCGTTCGTCTATCTATTTACGGTACGAACAAAAAATATAATTAAAAAGAAATGCCACTTCGACAAGAACATATGTATAACGCCGCCGTATCGACGACATCCGAGTGCAAAGGGTTAAGATTATTTCCAACGAAATCATAGCCGGCCGAGTATCGGCAATTGGTGATATCGCGACCATATAGAGACACATTGGCGGATTCTAAAAATCGTGGAAGCATAAAAATAGCCGACGCGAGAGTATCGAGAGCATTTAGCGGACTTGGCCGCACCGGTGATCGCGGCTCCTCAAGGTTACACAAGCGGTCGCAGCTTCCGCGCTAATAAGCGCTCCTTTTACGCGCGCGGTCGTATCGCTCGGAAGCGTTTTTGAGGGAGCCCGGTGCCAAATAGGCCAATTAATATAACGTAACAGCCTTATCTCGGCTATCTTCGGGCAATAACAGTTAATGTTCGATCGACGATTCGCCGTGATTCCCGCTGCCGCGCGGGGAGGAGCGGAGAGGAGCGGAGCGGAGCAGTTCTTCTCGACGAGCGGCCAATAAACCGACGCGGAAAGCTCCTTTTCTGGGGCTCGGCCGGACGGGTTGGGTCCCGTGCGCTCGTTCAACGGGCACACGAAACATCCCTCTCGGTCGCGTGATGCAAGCTTAAACCACGAGGAGAGATCGATCCGCGAAATGGAGGGAGAGCCGAGAGAAACAAAGAAGCCGTTCTCGGGGTGTTCGGTCGAACGTGTGTACGTGACGCGGAGCGAGCGAGAACGGACGCGAGAGAGAACGAACGCGAGAGCGAGAGAGAGAGAGAGAACGAAAGCGAGAGAGAACGAACGCGAGAGAGAGAGAGAGAACGAACGCGAGAGAGAAAAAGAGAGAAAGAACGCGAGAGAGAAAGAACGCGAGTGAGAGAGAGAGAGAGAGAGAGAGAGAGAGAAAGAACGCGAGAGAGAAAGAGAGAGAACGAACGCGAGAGAGAGAGAGAACGAACGCGAGAGAGAGAGAAAGAATGCGAGAGAGAGAGAGAGAAAGAACGCGAGAGAGAAAGAGAGAGAACGGACACGAGAGAGAGAGAGAGAGAGAGAGAACGAACGCGAGAGAGAGAGAGAGGGAGAGAACGAGCGCGAGCAGAAGCGAGAGCGTTCCCTCGGCCCGGGAATACGCGGATCTTAAACGAAACAGGAAAGAAGAATTACGGCACCGTAAATCTCGAGCAGTAGCTATTCGAAAGCGAAATGCAGTAACCCGAAAAAAAGAATGCAAAGCGACGCACGTTTATTGTGATCCGCCGTGGTTCTCTTATTTGTGTCACGATCCGCCATTCTCGACACGGTGCTAACGAAAACTGGAAGGGTAACTACTCGCGCGGATTCTAACAGTTATGCTCGATGAAATCGCGCTGCGTCGAGTTTATAGTTTTGTTAACTATTGTTGAAACGCTCCTGTGTCGAACTATGATTTTTAGCGATCGTAGCCCGCGAAATGCATCATTTGGTATCTACGAAGAATAGGTGAAACAGTTTTAAGGGATCGATTCGCTCTCGAAGTTTCGTTCGCCGAAGTTTTGTTCGTCAGAAATGATCAAGAGTGTTAAAAAAAACAAGGGAGATAAAAATGCGCGCGATGGTCCCGTGACGAGCTATCTTTTAAATAAGTTGTGTTGTCGCCAAGCGACATGGAATGTGTTTGTTACTTTATTTGATCTCCTGAAGAAATATTTGTCCTTGAAGGTTTCTCCGTTAGTATAAAAAAAGCAGATTCTTCCGCATGAATTGTAACTGTATATGTACACGCGGCTCGTATTAGTATGCAAAATAATTTTTTAGAGTTTTAATTTGCTAGCTTGTATCGTTTTAAAAAAAGTCAAGAAACAGCCTGCCGCGTTGCTACTTTTACGGAAACAAAAAAACCGCTTCTCGGTGCATCTACGCGTACACGCTGGAAACATTGTCGTTCACGGGTCTCACGATAACGTGGAAATTCCATGAGATTATGAAGAATTGATTTGCATAGAATGACTCACATTGTCCGCGTTCATTTGTTTCAGTATTGTTGAACATTACTGACTCAGAGCACGAATTATACGAACGAAGTACGAATTAAACATTCTAAATCGTTGAACTATAGTATCGAAAAACTCGGATACAGAGTTACGTACTCGAATACAAAACCGGTAATTTATTAATGCAGCAAACGTTGCTGCAGCACGAAAACTCAACGGAACGAAATTTGAACGAATTCAATTGGACCGGGGCGGCATGTTTATAGGGAATCTAATCTAATCGAGGTGTTTACACGAATACGCCGTATAATGGTCGACTCGATTAAAATGCCATTAACGTTCGAATTTTTGTGGGGGTTGCGCGCGCACGTGGTAAGCTCGGACGGTGGCGGCCGGAGAGACAAATAGAGAAACGATCGCGGCGGCCGGTTCGCGAAATGAAAAACGAAGAAGGAACAAAGCGGAACGAGATAACGCGCGATTCAGCACGCACACACACACATAGTGGGTGCCGGAGGGAGAGCGGAGCGGAGCATCGGGTACGGCGCACCAAGCGATATTATAAGTGGAGTGATAAAATGAGATCATCGTTAACGCTTCTCGCGCACCGATGCACACGTATTATGCGCAAGGCGAGCCGACCTACGCAGCACAACGACACGCAACGCGGCCGCTGGAAAAAACAACAGGCGCATATATTTGCCGATGTTTACCGGCGTGGCTCGAAAAACGGGCGTGCAGCGATACGAGGCCGCGCGTCCGTGCGGCCGCGTTACGTCACCGGAACGTATTATCGGCGAAGGTCAACACGGACGCACCGAAATGTCCCATCAAGGTGGCCGGAGAGCAAGAATTTCGCGAAGGATCCCGGGTCTGTTCGCGCGCGTAACCCTCTCGAGCGGAGCGCCGTCGCGTGACAGGCGACGGAAGAAAGAATCCGACGGAACCCAGAAACGAAGGAAACGAAAATCGCGAATAAACGAACCGTGGAAAGGCGTAATAACAAAGGTCGCGTTCCGCGATCCAGCGACGGCACACGCACGCCCGTTGCCATGTGCCAATGACACCGCGCGGAGCCGAGCGGAGCGGCGTACTCGCGCGCGCACCTACGCGTATGCGGACGTGCTGGTCGGTCGGAGAGCTCGACAACGTTCTCGAGTAGGGTGGAAAATAAAAAGGGGGATAGAGAGAGAGAAAGAGAGAGGGAATGAGTGAAACCGGTACGAAAAAGAAGCTGAAATTTGTCAGCCGTCGGCGGCCGTTTCGAGGGCGGTACATACCTCTTTCCCGTCGTTCAATGTACTCAGCGGCCTGTAGTAGGGCAGCAATGCTCATATTTCCCCGGTTTGGCGTAATTCTGGCGGCTTTGGTTCACTACCTCTTTCCCCAAGGATCTCCCCCGGCACTGACACCGCGCGCGGCGGCCGACGCACAACGCGACAAATGTTCAGAAACGCGCACGACCGGCACGTATTCACCGCGGTGCTGCTGCTGCGACGCGTCGCTGTCCCTCTCTCTGTCGTTACGTTGTTGTTGTTGTTGTTGTTGTTGTAGGTCGGCGGTGCCGCCGCTTCTCGAACTTTTCTCTCCGACCGCCTGTTTCAACCGCCTCTTCTCCTTCTCCTCCTCCTCTTCCTCCGCCACCTCTTCCTCCTTTTCTCGTCCGTCCGCGCGCCTCGCTGGCTGCGTTCGCCCAGAGGTGCACGTAACAACAACACGCTCACGCACACACAGAGAGGGAGAGAGAGAGAGAGAGACGAATGCACGCACGAACGTACGTGAGCGCGCGCGCACGCACCGAGAGCCACACACGCACACACACACGCACGCGCGAGAGAAGGAGAGAGAGTTGATAGAGGGAGAGGGAGAGAGAGAGAAAGAGAGGCTGGCTGTAGCCCGATTTCAAACGGGCACTAGATCCGCGGACGGCAAATCGACGGCCGGGCCTCTCGAACCGCGATAGACATCAAGAACCGTCGCTTTTTGTTTGTTTGTTTGTTTCTTTCTTTCTTTCTTTTCCTCTCGATTCCTCGCTCTTGTTTCTCGATACACGTCTCCTTTTTTCCTTCCTCTCTGCCGCCTGTTTCACCAAGAGAAGTTCAACAACTTTCACGTTTGTATTTCGTTTCGCGTACGTCCCTTACGAGCACGAGCTTCTTCTTCTTCTCTCCTTTCGCCGGTTTCCACTCGTGTTCGTGTTCCGGTGTCCGTCTCTTTGTCTCTGCGTGTGCGTGTGTACGTTTACGTGTACGTGTACGAGACCGCGCGCGCCAGCCGTCTGTTTATGTGTGTGGTCCGTGTCTCCACTTCTCGTCTCCTCTCCCCTTTTGTCTCTGCGACGACGTTTCCACTTGTGTGTTGTTACCCTTCTTCTTCTTCTTCTTCTTCTTTCTTCTTCTTCTTTCTCCTCTGAGTCTACTACCTTCTTCCCTTCTCGTTCCTTGTGTCTGTCTCTCTGTCTCTCCCCTCTCTGTTCCCGTTCCTCTAGCTTTCAGTCTGACTTCGTCGGTTCTTCTTTCTTCACCTTCGTTTCACAACATTCACTGTAGGAGCACATCAAAAAAACACGTGAAAGAATATTTCGTACAGGGTCGAATACGAGAGGCGAGAATACGACGCGCCCGCTGCTCTACTCTTCCTAACGGGGAGTCGCGTGTGCGAGCGAACGGGAAGCGTGTTTCGCGATGCGTAAGACAGAGAAAGCCAGATGGCCGGCGAAAAAGAGAGGGGCTCGCAAAAAAAGAGAGAAAATAAGAAGAAAGGAAAGAGCGAGCGAGCGAGATAGAGAGAGAGAGAGAGAGAGAGAGAGAGAGAGAGAGAGAAAGCGAAAGAACGAGCGAACTAGCGCGAACGGTACAATTGGAAAGAGGCACTATAGCGAAGTCACTAGGCGAATCGAAGGGGTCGAGATTACGCGTGTCGCCGGTAATTTATCGTGGACGAGGGAACGTACGCGAAATAGAACCTGACCTCGATCGGGGCGGCCGGTTTAACTCGCGCGCCGTCGGCGAACTATTATTTTCTGGTCAGAAACGCAAGTATCGCGGACGGTGTGCACCGTGTGCATGTGCATGCGACCACTTTACGTGCCGGCTACTTGTTTTGTGCAGCGACCTTGAACGCGTAGATCTTACCGGAGTGCCGTGCACACCGAGGAACAGGAGAGAACGGGTCTAGCCGACGCGATATTTCAAACTGCCACGCGAGCTATCGCGACCGCCGGTAATCGAATCTTTCTCGTGACCGATCCGGATTCGAATGTCGCGTGAATCAGTACGATCCTACAAATAAAGCGTCACGAGAGCGAACCGTGCGCATATTGCGATGTGAATGAATTTTCTTTCGAATCGGGTGTTTCTTTCTCCTGTCGCTATACTGCTACTGCTACTGCTGCTGTTATTTTTTTTTCTTTTTTTTTAAACTCGGTCAACTTGTTCCGAGGTCAACGATACCCGACAAACGTACCACGGCATCACTGTGTACTGTACTCGCGGTAGCAACTGGACGAGCCGGGCACATACACACGCGCGCAAGCACGCACACGCACACACGCGCGCGCAAAACGACACATAAAGTCGTTCGCCAATAAAACCGCAATTTGCTCGTCAGAGAGAAAACGTACGTTGTTCACGGACAGAGGAACGCGCGCGGCGGCAAATCTTCTAGAAACTCGTATTGTACGCGGCCGTTCGTGCAGGCTGTTTCTACTGGTTCCCCGGTTCACGATGGGAATACAGAAAGGCGCTCCCTTGATTCCGTTCTCGCGACCGGACTGCGAGCGATTTTAAGTACACATGCACGTCACACCGCACAAACACGCCCACGCACACGCGCGCGCGACGCGAGCGAAAATGCTCGTAAGCGATCGGCGGTATATCGGAATACGTTTCCCATACGAGAAAACAACTGCAACACGCTCGGTGCACACACGTTAGCTGTGCGTGGAACGTTCCGCGGATACAGTACCACGGATAGAGAGAGAAAGAGAGAGAGAGAGAGAGAGAGAGAGAGAGAGAGAGAGAGAGAAAGAAAGAGAGCGAGAGAGAACCCGAGAAGGAGGGAGCGAGTTAGAGACCGAGAATGAGACAGTGAGAGAGGGAGGGAGCGAAAGAGCGAGAGAAACGACACGCAATTCGCGAAATCAATCTAAAAAGGGTTACGAGAATGTGTGCCGCGTACTCGAGAAAATATTTATGCACGTTCCCGACAATGTTTTCCGTTCTATTGTGAATCTGGTACCTCTCGCCTCTTGTGTACATGCACCGACGAACGCGAACGTGCGTGTGGATGACGTAGGAGGTCCGGAGTGTATTTCGACCCTATCGTCCACCTAGTGACATTTGGCACGCCGGATACGTTCGCTCACACACGAAAGTAGGCGCAGCTGAGCGACGGCGTAAAGAAAGACGGTCACTGTAGATGATCGACACTGCCTAACACTACTCCTGCACAGGTTTTCGCGGGTAGAAAAAGGGGTAAACTAGTCAGAATAAAGGAAAGAAGGCTCGAACTGACCGACGACGACGAGCCTACGAGCCCCCGACGACGACGACGACGACTACGACAAGCCGACGAGCGAGCGACAGCCTGATACCTCCGCACTTCGCGAGCACTCTCACGCATTTATCGATGTCAAACGTCTCTGCACCGTCGAAGCATCAGGCGTCGTTTCTTACGGCCGCGACGATTGGCCGAGCGGTGCGCGAGTGCACTGCCTCCGCCAATCGGCGCCGGTTTCACGGAGCCGCCGTACGAGCCGCCACCAGCACCGGTGGTGTCACGTGAATCTCATGCCCGAAAACAAAACAAACAGCTGGCCGTGTTCCTCGCCTCGCTCTCTTGCACGCTATCGTGCGTGTGCTTTTGATGCATGATATTCCTGGACTGTGTATCCCCTTCGTCCTGTACAAGGTAGAAAAGCCGACGGATTTCATAGGTTTCTGAAACTCCTCGTCGAAACGGTTCGCCTAATTGACTTCGCGTATCACGCTTTTATCCGCGATATCTGCATTAAAATCCTGCGAAATTCATCCACGCGAATTTTTATAGACCATTCGTCTTTCTACGAATCCGATAAACAACGCGCGACGATATCTTATGGAATCGGTTGCGAAAGATCCGGAATATCGATTGGTAGCTTCTTATCTCGAGTGGTTAAAGAAAGGCGCATTTGAAAATTCATATAATCGCGCCATCTCCTGTGTCCCACACTTATCGTCCCCCATACTTTTTCAATTGGTACTTCTGAATTTACGGTACGCACAACGTCTGTACGGCATCGTGTTTGAATTCAACGAATCTCCGATGTTGATGTCAAGAAATTGGATGATTTTGCAGATCGTGAGTGTGAAAAGTACGCATCGAGGCACGCTGAATCATGAAATGTACGTATATATCATGCGGTTACATCGAAGGTTAGAAGACTTGTAGAAAAACCGCTGTTTGTATACGAAGCTGGAGGGGAATTGGTGAGTTGCACGAAATTTATATTGTTTTCAGCTTTCTTTTACTTCTTCTTTTTAAAAAAAACGTTGTCATTCACGAATTATGTAAACACGTGCCGAAGTAACGAGGAATATTGTCATTTACAATTATTTTCACGGCTTGAATAACCTGTGAGAGCAAATTGGTACCGATATCGCGGTCCACGTTTTTTTTTACGCATGCTATAAATACGAACAATTGCAATTTTCGGCAAGTGTCCATTTTGTACAATGGGAAGACATATTATTACAAAGAATGCAGTTTTTTAATAAATTTATTGACAAATAGATGTAAATCATAAATAATTTAAACAATAATTTTCTTTTTGTACAAAAATGGTTATTAAATATTTTATTGCAGATTTATGTTCTATTTCTTGCGATTTTTATTTATTTTTTGAGAAAAATATACATAAAAACAGCTTGTATAATGTTTTGATGTTGATATCATATCTATTTGACATTTAAAGTTAATTATTTTTAATTATTCTATTACATTCGTGACACAGGAACTATATCCATTAATGTAAGGGCATTTTGGATTACAATTTGCAATGCATACAGCATGAATAATCTTGCGGTCATTGTTGGAATCAAATGATCATATGCTTCCTATAACAGAATATTAATATCTATTAGTAAACGCAATATAATATTAAAATATCTTTAGTAATAATGCACAGTGATACTAACAGTCAAAATTCTAATTCTGCGATAATATACACTAAATTTTTGACACATTCTACATAAAAATATACATAGAATTTGAGGATTGGTTTGGAATACAGGTTCATATTTTATGCAATCCTTTATGATTTCTTGGTATCCGATAATAAAGTTGTACACAAGTTCCCATTCTTCCTGCAAACAGTACATTTTATAAATTACTATCTCTTATCGATCCAGCCAATAGCTAAAAAATCTTTAAATAAAATACCTCTTGGTCCAGTAAAGAAAAGTTTACATCACTGATGTCTGGCAAATCAGGATATTCTCCTGCCAATCTTTTGTTATTATATTTTTCAATAATAGCAGCAATTCTTGTAGCATTATATAACACGAAGGGTGCACCTAAAAACTGATAATAATGAAGAATGTTTGTTCAGAACTTTTGATGAATGCATATTATATTTCAAAGTCCAAGGACCTTTTGTATTTGTAGTGGTTCTGTCAGCTGCAGCCTTGTATCCGATAAAAACAGCACGGCTTGGTTTTACAGACAATAATTCAAATGTGGTTGTTGCTTTAGCAAGATTCTCAAGGAACTGTTCGTCTGTTCCTATATCTTTCTCATACATTTCAGAATTCCTCTGATCATTTAATACTTCCAATTCGTTTATCTTATTTTCTATATATTCCTCGTATGTTAACAGCGTCTCTTTACCATTCGATTTTGAATTCTTGACTACGCCGCATACACACCTCTTAGAACTGTCCTCCATTTTTCCTTGCGACTTACTGGTAAATACAACTTTAAGGTCAGCATCCTCTTTAGATATTTTGCAGCCATGGAGATCTAAGATGTTCTCGGTAACAATTTGTATCAAGTTTAATCTTGCCGTTGTTAGTTCAGATTCTTTATCCTGCTGAGTCCTTAAACTACAGATTTTATTAACCGGCGATCTTCTTCCGTAGTCATGTTTTCGTTCAATGACTGTCCTAATAGAGTATTGTAGAATAGGAACACGTTGCAAAAACAAACAGATCCTTTCTTTCTCCAAAAAATATTTTTCAATTTGTATCGTCCAGCTTTCGCTCGATGATATTAATAGGGATAAAACCTGAAAAGAAAAATGTGTTACTATCAAAACTAGGTTATGTTTGGCTGTTTTATAGAACATATTTAAAATTTAACATTACCTCGTTTGCAATGTCCACATCAGTTTTATCATCTATTCGCTTATTGTGCATATGCAAGAAATGTTGCAGAACCGTTGTGCACTTTCCATCGCATGCATCTTTACCTTGGAACACATTCCTCCATACTTTTAGGCTAGGTAAAAAATACAATTCACCATTTGTTGACAAACTGTCGTTGCTTACTTTAATGACTGAACTATTTGTACAATCATTACCAGTTAAATACAATGCAATATTATTGATTAGCGTCTCTATGCAAATAGACGTATTTTCCATTTAAAACACCTAAATCTGAGCACTCCAATGTAAACTAGACTCAACTTGCCTGCAATATGAGTTGCTCACAATTCATAACCATGAGAGGTCCTTATGATCCATGAATTATTATAATTACGATAGAAAATTTGTGAAATTTTATTTCAGCGATTTATACAACACGTTCGTTAAATTTTACATGAAAACATCCACCTATAAGGTATTCCTGACTTTCTAACAATATACATAAACAATAAATCGATCAGGTGTACAATGATTTCCAATGTGGTTTCTTTATTAGAGTCAGAAAGTAAACCGTGCAAATAAGTGTTTGCAAATGGTAACATTTAATATATTATTCGCTATACTTATAAATACGTTCTCGTATCTTACACATGTCATCGCGAAAACAAAGGAAAGAAACAACTTTCTTCTAATTAAGCGTATCTAGAATAACGATCGATCGTTAAGTAAAATACTTGGCCGTAAATACATAAATAATATTCTAGACTTTACATCTTTGATATTTCATATCACATAGAATGATGATACTTAACGTAAGCTATCGCAGCGAGTTCTTTGCAGAATTCTTCCGTGACGATCACGCTCTCGAACAAAATGTTCTCCTTCTCCCTGCAATCGAAACAACGAATAATTTTAATCCAGCAAAATACACGTAAGTTACAAGGGTAATAGATTTGACGGGACACTCGAAACTCCAAATCCTGCTCCACATTTTAAATTACAGTTTTAACTAGTCCCTGCTCTATTAATTAGCTACTTCTTCTTAGCTAATTCTTCATTAGCGATAACTATTTCAAAAACCATTAAGTTCCCTTGAATAATCATTTCTTTTAGATTTGTCGTGGTTCTCTCAGCTCCGGTAAGCAAAGTGTCAAGTTTCGTACAATAATATGCAATGTTTACGACGAAGAGAAGCAAGATTTCGCCGATATCGTCCCTTAGGATCGTCTGAATGGGTCTCCACGCACCCATCATGGGAGCATTCCTCCAGAAGACGTTCCCTGGTGTCCTTCAGCATCTGCTTGTGATCCGGCGTCTTTGGTACCTCGTTCACGAGCTGCTTGACGACTTTTTGCAAGCAAGTGAACAAGTTTTTTGTGCCGGGTGCCAACGGTAGCAGCGGGTTCAGTAAAAATTCATGCAGGTACGGATGAGGTAACAGCGCCAGCCTCGAGATCACCACGGTCAGCTGAAGGTTGACCTCGTACTTCTGCCGCGGTATATTGGCCACCTTCTCGAAGAGCATGGCCATGAACGGGCCCATGTAGAACCGCACCGAACAGTGGTCCGCTTCCGGTCTGGAGTCGGAGCTCGCGGAATCGTCGACGGTCACCGCTTCCAACGGCCACGCCATCAGCGAGCAGTCCGATAACACCGTCGAATACTGCCTCTCCAAATCAGTCATGTACCGTTCGTAATTATTCACGTCCGTGTCCGTCTGCAGATAGCGCGGAATCAGGGACAGGAAGCTGGAACAGGGGTTTGATATTGAATCGCTGTTGTTCCCCTCGTTAGTCTGTTCGGAACTAGATTACAGACGCCGCGCGAGATAGAGAAGGTAGATCGGTTTTCTTAGCGGCTTCGAACGCGCACGAGTTACCCCGGGAACGTGAACCATGAAATAGAAACGTAATGCCCACGATAGGAGGCCCGGACGAAGGGGAGCGGTTCTTCCTCGAACGAGAGCTTAGAATACGGCACAGTTGCGAGAACGGATCGGTCTCTCCGAGCTGGATTATTCGGAATCGTTTTACCCTGTCTTCCAAGAAACGGAGTCGCTCGAACGAAAACTTTACCAGTTCACGATTCTGTGAATGTTACTCGGCGCCAACGTCCGGCTATGGCTCTGCTCGTACGACAGATCCAACGATCCCTTCTTTTCTCTCTCTCGCTCGTCCTCCTCGTCGCTCCAGGAGGCGATCGCGCTGTCCGCAGCAGTGTTATCGTAATAGCCTCTGGTCAACAGGTAGACCAGCACGAGACAGTGCAATATATGCTCGTTCCTCTTCTCGATCATTTCCTCGAACAGCTTCAACGTTTCCAACGTTAGATCGTCGCTGTCCGTGAAACAGTTGTCTATCAGCCTGTGCAGCACAGGCGACGTCCACACGTTCGGAATTTCTGGGCCGCGGTCTTGGCCGACCAGCCAGTAGCTGATCTCTGAAACGAAGCGTTACCATTTTACCGGAATGTTCGACTTTTTTATCGCGTCGAGGTAGAACTCTCGCGAGGAAGATCTACGTATATACGAGTTATACAGACCCGTGCACAGAGCGGCGCAGGTGAGCTCCTTGAGACACTTGGTGACCAGCGCGGTGATCAGAACGACGTGGTGCTCGGCCAAGGCCGGTGTCACGATCTTCTCGAAGAAGTTCACCTTGATGCTCTTCGCTAGCGCGTCCGCAACGTTCGGATAGGCCTCCCGCACCAGCTGGTTGCAGTAGTCGAACCACATGAAGAACGCGGCGACCTGTCTGCATCCGGAGAACTTTTTCTCCTTCGTCCAGATCGGCGAGTCCAGGCCCCACGTGACGTCCACGCCGTCGATCTCGTTCGGGTCCACGTGCGCCGGAATAGCGTTGAAAAGGCTCTCCAATCGGCCGGGCACCGAGGTTATTAAATCGCTGTTGGCAATCATCTGGGCGAACGACGGGTCGTCCAAGGACGCCAGAACCATTATCCCCTCGCAGGCTCTTATCCTCACGGTATTGTCCTGCAATAAACGATCGATTTCAATGGCCGGGAACGGGCGGAGGCGCTACGCTGCTCGCTTACCGCGGTGTTTATGTAACTCAACAAGGCATCTAATAGAAGGCATTTAGACTTCTCCGGCGGCTTAGGGTCGAGCAGATCCCGGTCGCTGTCCGCGTAGCCGACGTCCTCGTAGCCGCCGTACTCGGCGTCCAGCCTGAGATCCCTGAGGTTCTGCAGGTGCGCGTCTATCTCGTTCATCAGAGCCGCGTCCTCGGCCTTCTGCGAGGTCGTCTCGTAGTCTTGGCTCTCGGAGCACCGGGGTCTGACGCGCGAGACAGCCTCGCCGATCGGTTTCGGCGTGGCGGGGCTCGAGGACGCGGAGACGTTCTCCTGTTCCGCGGAGGACACCGACTCGTTCGACCGGCTGGAGGTTCCGTTGGTCGCGGCGGACTTGCCAGCGGGCCTACAGGCCCCGGGGAGTCGCCTCCTCTCGTTCTCCGAGTGGAACAAATTCGGGTTTATCAAGGTCACCGCCTGGGTGTCCAGAGGCTCGAACAGGGGGTTGAAGCTGTTCCACTTTCGGGCCGGTATATAGGTGACCTTCTCGATCTCGATCCGCTCGGAGTTCCTCCTGGCGGAGGCGGCCTGCCTCTGAACGTTCGGCGCGTCGTTTATGATGTTGGTCACGTGGGGGTACTTGCAGACCAGGAAGCAGAGGGTCAGCAGGAACTGGACCTCCTCGGCCTCCATGGGTGACGGGGTGCTGCCGGTGCAGAGGGTGATCAGCCGTTGCACCGGCGCGTAGATCGAGGTGTGGTGCAACAGGGGGTACTTGGACCTTCCCAGCAGCTTCCTGAGGAAGGCCAGGCAGACCGTTCTCATCCCTGGGGGGGTCTCCGCGCTGGCCAGCGTGGCCAGCAGGTCCAGCAGCTTGTGCTGCAACAGGTACTCCAAGCACGGGCCCGGCTCATCCTCCTCCTTCTCCTCCTCGAGCAGGATCTCCAGCAACCTGTCCAAGTGCCTCGGTATACCGGTGGTCTGTATCGGCACCTTGCAGTCGGTCAGATGGTTCACATAAAAGTTCATCAGCTGCTTCCAATGGTACGTGAAGTCCTGCAGCGGCGTGGCCGGCGGCGCGATCTGCGAACAAACCGCGCGGCTTCTTGTGACCGACGTAGGACCCGGGGACCGACGGGATCGCGTTACATGCCCCTCCTTCCCGTTGTTGTTCAGGAAGGCCAGGTAAGGCGCGAAACAAGCTGGGAGATTATCGAACGTACACATGTTAACGAGCCGACGACGACGACGACGACGACGGAGGAGGACAGGTGCGCTCGGTCTACTTCGAACAATTACATAACCGGTTAAATATAAAACGGCGTACATGTGTCCGCCAGTTCGAACCGTGCCAGAACGGACACCCTCCCCTGGCGATCCATCGAGAAGCATCCCTGCCACAGTCCGGTCCGGCACCGGTTCTAAACGGACGGTTCCGGACCGGCGGCGATACCGTGACGCGACAAAGCCGAGCCGGAGTCGTGGGCGCGGAGAAAGAGACGGACAGAGAGATCGAACGAGAGAGAGAGAGAGAGAGAGCTGGTTTTGCACACTACACGATGGTCAAAGGCACGGCACACGGACAGATCGATAGATGGAACGTAAATAAATACACAGGAACGCGAGACGACGGTGCGGAGCGGCGACGTAAACGCGTGCGACGCCGATCGATCGGGGGGGCTGCTGCCTTAAAATGCATCTCGTGTTTACGGCGATCGGTTTACGAAGATCAGGGACGAAGAAGAAGTAGTCGGGGAGACACGATCGATTCGTTCCGTGGGAAAACGCGGGCGAAGGGACGTGCCTAGCCGCGAGAATCGGCGTGAAGCTTTTATCAGTTAGAAGGGGGTTATCACTCACCACGTCAATGGCATTCTTCAGCGCGATCTGAATGCCGCTGATCATTTTAATTCACGTTCGCGTCGATCGTAGCCGGTTATGCCTTGCCACGCACGAGCCTTCTTGCGCGGTGACGCCGCGGTTCCGCATAATTTTCCATCGTTCGCTGTCTCGCGATTCCCCGTGCAATCGCTTACTGTCTCCGCGACAGCGTTGCTTTGCGGCTTTGACGTGCCGTGGTTCTCCGCAATGGCCGCCAGGGGACGACAGCGGCGGAAACAGATGCGGTGACCTTTGCAGCTGCTGCGGCATTGGAGGGGAAAAAACGCGCAAGCCGTCCCGACCGATGTTTATTAATCGATCTAGCATCGATAGGTGCTAATTGGCATACGTTGTCGCGAATATCGCTTGCGAACCGCTCTCGGTCCCCGGGTTCGCCGAAACTTTCCTTTGTTTCCGCCGTTGTTAAAGGAAAACCGAGTCACGTGCGAACCATCTGGTGGGAGAAGCGGGAAATGTCGTTGTAGCTGCGGTTTTCGAGCTGCGACCATGTTATTGAATATTCAAGATTTCTCCTTGAATATGCATCCGCGTCGAAAATGTCGCGAAAATCGCTCGCTCGAGGCACGCCGCGCTGCTGCGATGATCACCTAGGGGACCGAAACAGGCTTATATTCGCCTAATTCTTCTTGGAGCAGGGAACAATTTCCTGGAGAACCTCGTACCAATGTGTTCAAAATCTGAACTCGTTCGAACCACCTCTGAGAAAGTTTACACCGTTGTTAAGTAGATCACGGATCGTTGCGCAAAATACGAATTTTGTTCGGCGATCGCACGAAACGAGAGTTCGAATAAAAATGTCTTCTTTCGATCGTTTTAATCGATCGAAAACGACGCAACGATATTCGGAATTGTTCCAATATTGATTTCGCTGTTCTCCGTTGCTCTTATCAATTTCTACACCGCAAACTAGAACTCTTCCTCGTCGATTGTTCGAACTTCCAACGGTTTAAAAAAAGTTCCCCGACTCGTCGATCCGTAATAAAAATTCTGAAATGTCTCATCGATTTCTCGATAACAAAAAACAGTTATTGCTGCTTGCCTCGCGACAGAATCCCCCCATCGTCCACCGTGTGTTCCCCCTATTCGCGAGCTATACATCCAAGTTCGCTCGAGCGTGGCAATCTCCAGCCGTGCGCGTTTTAATAAATCGCGCGCGGCATGAACGCGCGCGGCACGCGTGCATTCCGTATCGGCGACGGCGAACAGGTTCGGGCCGCGCGAACAGCGAAGGGTAAATGGGATTTACGATAATTTTTATTTTGCACCTTCAACATGTACACATCTCAACAACATTAACCGTTTTGTTAATTGTAAAAAAAGTCGCGACGCTCCGAAAGCTGCGATGCTCCGCCGCCAATCGAGCAATCGATCGGTGTTCTCCGGCAATTATCGGACCGGCGTTTTAATCCGAGCAACGATATCATCGCCCCCCTGTATAGGAATTGTATTTTATCCGATCGATGGAACTCCCGCGCGCGGTTTCGCTCGCTATCGGCGCAATCGGCGGCGTGCAAAAAAGCGATTCCGACAGCCTTCGAGCTCTCTCTCTCTCTTTCGGACGGAAACGGACACATCGCGTCTCTCGGAGCTGTTGATTTTTCTTACGCAACCTAGAAGAGTAGTTCGATGCTCGACTAAAAAGAACGATGCCGCGACGTAGGAATCTCGAGTGTCCCCGCACTTTTTCTTTTTCTCTCGCCGGATACACAGAGTTCTCTCTCTCTCTCTCTCTCTCTCTCTCTTTCTCTCTTCTTATATTTTCGTTCCACCGGAATTCTCCGGCGGTCTCTTTTTTTTTGCACGTATGCGTTTTCTCGTTTATCTTGTTCAACCGTTTAGTAAAATACGCCACGGCGCGCGCGCGCCGCGTGCGCGGCTTCGCGACGACGCTCCTATAGCACTCTCCGTCTCTAACTATCCTATAGCGAAAACGACTCTCACGTGGGTCCGCGTGATCTTGCGATATCGGTTCACAGCCGGCCGCTAGGACGAGTACTCACCGCCTTCAGTCGCCACAGTCGTCGCAGCATCGATGATGATTCCGATGATAATGATTGCCGAGGTGTGGGGGGTACACGGGGAGAACCAGGCGTGTGGAGGCACGATCGCGCGGGTTAAATTTAACCGGAGATATCTCGAGTTCGAATCGCGAGGAAAACGCGGCCGCCTCTGTCCGGCAGGTGAACGCATCTACCGTGTACACTCGATTCTCCTATTTTTTTTATCGCCGCCGCGACGCTTTATCGTCGACGGCAATAATAACTGGTACATGGAACACACACATGGCGAGCCGAGCCGAGCCGAGCCTCGATCGCGGCGCGATCGCGACCGATCCTTGCCTCCGTTTCGCAATAGGAGCGCGGCTCGAATAGCGATCGACGATCGAAATAAAACGCCGATTGCGTCACTCGGCTCGTCGTCGGCACCGGTTTCCATCGGGAGGAGGAACGGACGCGGTTTCTCGTGCACCGATGGAGAGATCTCTTCGACGTCATCTCGGTCCCAGACGTGTTCGCTCGACGGACACGTTTCCGTCGATCGCCGCTCTGAGACGGGATCGACGAAGTCGTCTTCGTGTCGTTCGACGCTTCGCGACGATCTAACCGCGGATCTTTATGCAAGATAGAAATTGCCCGAGACGATTTCGAGGAACGGAAACGAGATGGAAACGCAACGTTTCTTTCGATTCGTTGTAATAAATTGAAACTAGCATCGTTCGAATCCTTCTTACGCAATTGTCGCAATTTCGTGCTTCAGCTTTTGTCGTAAATGCATAAAAATCCGCGGTCCGATCGCAACGATTCTCTCTCTCCATCGATCGCCCTCGGCGCGCGAGGCAGCAACGGGAATAAATTGTGCTAGCGTACGGGTGTCGCTCTTCTCGCGGGTTTTCCGTTCGACTGGGTGCGCTTCCGTTTAAGTCTCAGGCTGGCGATGTCGACGCGTCGAGAGATCGTTTCTCGGTGGCGAATGGCTACGGCTGAGAAAAATCGTAGGATCGCCCCGCCTTCGTAACAAGAACAAAAATATGGGCACGTCCAAAGAACACGTGTCTCGGGCGCGACCGTGGCCTATAAATCTAAAAATACTTCAAACCGTCTAATCCCTCAAAACGGTACTACTACTCTTTCTCTAATAAACTGTTGCAAAACACTCGCTAATCCGCACGCAAATTCGCACTCTCGCACGCTTTCGCCCCCCCCTTGCATATTCGCTCCGCGCCTTCTCTCTTTTTGTTCAGCCGGCGCTCGCGCTCCCTCTAAAATATTACACACAGCTTGCATAGGATTGGATCGACGACGATGCGAACGATTTACGAACCGAGGATCCGTCTGTTTTCTCTGTCCTCCTCGCCGAACACGCGAAACGGAAGAGGCCGGCCCAGCGATTCCGAGGACGGCCGATGTTTCGATCGAGTTTTAACCCTCTCCGCGTCGAGCATCCTTCGTCGTCGGCGTTTCCGCAGGAAAGATCGTCGTCCTATTCAGGTACTTTGGCGCGGCCCAGCCGAAAGGGTCGTTTTCGTCTCGGTGAACTTCGCGAAGTTCGCGCAGCACCGTCTAGAACACCTGTACCTTCTCGAATCCGCTCCCGGCTGCAACCTGGCTGCAACTCTGGCAGTAGTTCGGTGTCCGTCGAATGCGCCGACCCGTGCAATTTCATGGCCGACATCGATGTCGAATCGAATTCGAAGCAGCGCGGCTCTGTTCGATATCGCCCCGGTCGAATCGCCCGGAGATCCGCTCTTCTTCGATGTTGCGATCTGCAGAAACGACACGAATGCCGAACCGGATGATCATCGACGTCCTGACGCCGATTCTCGACGATCGACGACGATCGACGACGATCCTCGACACGATCTAGGCTACGTTCTCTTCGGTCTACTATGTACAAACGAGTGCACGCTGCTCCTTCGTATCTCCTCTCTTTTCCTTCTTCGTTCCGTTTCTTTGCTGTACAATTTCTTCACCACTATCATTCTCTGGTTCACGCGATCTCTCTCTCTCTCTCTCTCTCTCACGATTCTCTCGCACACAATCTCGCTCGCGATCATACTTTATTCACAAGTTTCCTCGCTAGCTCGCCGCGATATTTTGCTTCCATCCTCGGCATATACATATATATGCATGACTTTTTTCTCTCAAGCATTCTTGTCTGTGTTATCGACGAGTGTGTGTGTCTGTCTGTCTGTATATATGCGCGCGTATTTGTGTGTGTGTATTTAGGTGTTCTGTGTTTCCGTGTCGTATGTAGTTGTCACAGTGTCTAACTTAATTTAAGCTGGTTTTGAGTAGACTGGGCACAGCCGTTATCTTCACCGATTCGACGCGGCTACTGCGGCGACCAGCGCTGCACCACGTCCGCTACCATCTTCCGACAGCATCAGGTCGAACTGCAAACAAAGGAGCAAGTCAATTGACGTCGGCCTCCGAGAACTCGGCGAATATCGCAGCTGTTAAATTGAATCTGTTTAGCGACGTTCCAATTCTTTCCGGATCTTAACGGAGAGGAAGAATGTTCTAATACTGTCAATAGTTGAGCCATTTATTTTGACAGTGGCATAAGTCGCTTTGTTTTTAAGTCGATATATTCAAGGGTTTGCGTTTTAACAAGTTTAAAAATATGAATGCTAACTTTCGAGATGATTTACTTGTATTTGTTATCTCAGGATACTGATATTTTTCTCGGTATAAATAATTTCGTATAAACATTAAAAAAATCACCACTTTTCATTAACGGTGAAGTGACTTATGCCACTTTCAAAATAAACGGACCGGTTCATTGGGACATCGGATTACATACTCTGTGAAACGCGCGATCGTTCGATCGTAATTCATGATTCAAGGATGATTAATGATTCAACTATGAACAGTTTTATAAAGTCGTTTGTTATCGAGCCACGCTGCGACTCGTCTTCGTTCTCTTAGTTACGAGACGCGATCTCGAGGTATAAAATAGAAAGTTCGATGACAATTCGAACGATATTTTAGGCTATTTCGCGACAGCTACCGAGAAAGACTAACTCGGGAACGGAAACGTAAAGGAATCTTCTGTAACGCGATAGGCCAGTGTGAAATAGAAAAAAATGCCCTGTTCGCATCACCGAAACTGTATTTTCCCAGCGAAATAAAAGGAACGTGCAATGTATCCCGGCGACGCTCACCTTGTGACTCTGTAGTTGACTAATTTTTTCGGTCATAAGATCGTGAAAGTGTGGGTGAAATCTGTAGACCGAACCGTCGATGCCGACCGTGACTTGGTCCTCTCCCATTTTGTTGAGAAGGGTGGCGATACCAGCACTGGCAAGATGAGCGGCCCTCCTCGACACCACCGAGCAAACGTACCTGATGTTCTCGCAATCCTGGTCGCTTACGTTTCGTATACCCAGCTCCGCCAGAACCTCGCGGCAGTTTGTGTATTTACCTTTGGGATCGCTGAAAAGAAACGGCGTTTTTGAACAGTCCTTTCGAAGGATCGCACGTATATATAGAATAATTTTCCCCCGTCAACGTCTTCGTATATCCAAATTATTATTTATTTAACCGAATAACGATCTTCATTCGTTCAGTATTTTCTTAAGCTTATTCGCTTACTATATTATTATTATTATTATTATTATTATTATTATTATTATTATATATATATATATATATTATAGCTTATCATATTATTATTAGCTCCGCAGAAGAAAGAGTGAAATAATTTCTGCGGTATTTTAAGAACCTCCGTCTTTTATACCGTTTAATTTTAATATATAAATAAACAATTGAATTTGAATAAAAAGATTTGGTAAGTCTCGTACGATAAGTATAAAGTTAATTATACTCGAAGATAAAAAACGGCACAGCGATTGGTTACCCCGCGGTAACTGGCTTCGCTACCCTGCCGTAAAAACTATCACGCTGACGAGGGAGAAGAAATTCGATGGATCGCGTTTAACGTCTGCAACACTCACTTTTCGATTTCGGAAACGTATTTGGTGAAGAATTTGCCGCGCTTTTTGAGATCGGGGGCAGACCTGCCGCCGAATAGCAGGCCGGCGTCGACGCACTTCTCGATGACCAACCTCGTCAGCTCGCCCATGTACATTCCGGAGATCATTTTCTCGAACAGCTGTTTCTTCTTGTTGATCGAATGGTCGTCGATCGCTTGATCGAACTCCGTCACGACGAAATCGAGAACGCCACCCTCTCCGAAAGCACCCCATTCGGTGTTGATCAGCATGTGCGGCTTGTTTTCTGAGTAATTCCCAGGAATCGCGCATTCCACGTTCTTCACGTTTTCGACGTAGCAGGCGTTTGCGCCCGTACCTGAATGCACAGAAACAATCGAACGAATGATCGCTGGCTCGATCAGCATCGCGAAATTTCCCCTAACAATGTTCCATCGAAATCTCATTCTCAATACTTCGTCGAGGCTGACCGGTGTCGCGAATTCCGTTCGTTTCCTCCACGAAGATTTCACAATAATCGCGAGATTGAATCTATTTAAATTTCCTGTGATTTTTTTAATAATACTTTTTATATATTTCATATATTATTTTCTTTTTATTACAATGTATGTTCGAACGAAGAGGTTCGTATGAAAATTTCTGACGAAAACATTTGTACAGTATCGGAGATTTGAAAATAAAATAAAAATGAGAAACCAATCGTCTCTCATGGCTCGGTACATAGTTTCTAGCGTCGAACGTCATCCGGAGTTCAAGAGACGTCGAATTACGAAGATAACAACGATTGTTAAAAACAGCCGAGCACGTATGTTCGTCCCGGACAAAGTACAGATTTGCCTCGAGTTCATATTTTCCTTCTTCCGACAATAGAACTTAAGCCTTTCGTTGATTAATTGTGTACACACTCACCGACGATCATTCCGATACGGCAGTTCCTGTTTTTCCAAGCGCATGACATTAACGTGCCGGTGGTGTCGTTCAGAATAGCGCACACGTCGATTTTAACGTCCTGCACAACAAAATCGAGATTACCGGCGCGTTCTCCACGATTGTTCGCGCTGTTATCCACGCGCGCGACCAATACGCTTTCGTCTCGTTGTTCCCGGATTCCGTTGTTTCGTAACCCCCGCGAAATTATCAACGATAAATACGCCAATTCGAAGGGGGAACACGACCGCGAAACAACAACGGAGCCCGAATTAGACGACGCGCGATACGAAACGTCGATTCGCGGTTACTCACGTTTCTTCTGTTTATCGCCGCTTCGAGAAGAGCGACCACGTCTTCGCCCACCACGCCGCTGCAATTGAATCCCTTGGTCCACCTAGCGAGGTAACCCTTCGTCAGGCCCTCCTGGGTCAGCGGGAAGCTGAAGGTGAAACCCAACGGGAGCAGCTCGTCCTGCAGGTTCAGGTCCTTGACGAACAACGCCAGACACTGGGCTATGTGATCGAACAGCTGCGTGCCGGTGCCCAGCATCAGGGACTGCGGTATCGCGTAAATTTTGCTCTTCATGTCGAAGTTCATGCAGTCCAGAGTGATCAGGAGTACCCTGAAGTTCGTGCCGCCCAGATCCAGGGCCAGGAAGTTACCCTTCTCTGCGAACAAGCCGTGTTTCGATCTTAGAACGCCCCGAAAACGCCTCTCTCGTCTATCAAAGTTTCGAGGAGCCGCGAAACAATTTCGTTCTGGATTATTCGTCGGCACCGATTAACCCAGTTAGCCGTTGCAATCTCTTCGAGAAGGGAACCAGCGGCCAGACGTAGAGTTCAGTTGCAATGAAATGACTGTTTCGTTTTTTAATTGTATTACTAACATTTGTTTATTTATTTATTTATCTAATTGGTAATCTAAATACGAACGGCGCTCGTTTCTTCTAAATACAGTAATGTCTCCCTAATTGACGATCAGATTGCCCACAAAAATGGACAATTTGGGAAGACGAGATGCGATCGTTCGAGCCTCGCGGTTTGTCTTTACAGTTACGAATTGTCAGCAATTACAAAAACGAGCCGCAAGGCTCGAATAATCGTATCTCCTCTTCCCACATTGTCCATTTTTCTGCACTATCTGAGCGCCAGTTAGGAAGACATTACTGTAGAAACACAGCTCGACTCCTCTGTCAACGAAAATGGCCTGGATCTATCGGGGAAATGATTAAGTACGAAGAAGCGCTAATCAACATAGACACAAAAGAAATCGTAGCGCAAGAAGTTAACCGTTGAGACGGAGTGTTAGAAATGGTACAGAAATCTCTATACAAAATGGCTATTCAGAATATTAACAGGAAATTGTTCCGACGTTTTCGTCGTAACGTTCTCTCCGACGTTTTCCTCGAAGCATCGAGGAACGTTGCAATTCACCTCGACAGACAACAATAGGACAATTTAAAGAAGTATTTTAATTACGGTCTAGAGTAGACTGGCCCCTCTATCATTACAAAAAAAGATCTAGTCATTTGGATCAGTTCTAAAAAAGTTATTCCGCTTTAACGTGTTCCAATATTTTTGTTAAAAATGTTAGCATATTGCCAGACTCCGACGAGCGTTTCCTTCGACCGTCCATCAGCATTCTCCTCGTCTTCTCGATCGCGCTGTACGACTCGAGTTCGTAGATATCAAGGATCCAAACGGTCCGCTTGCAATTAGAGCTAAGATTCGACGAACTCGATAGAACGTCTCGGACGACTCGGGGAAAAAAATGAGCGACGACCTGCTCGAGATTCGTCGAAAAAGATCGATGCTCTTACCGGTGCCGTTCGGAAGGTCCTGCACGTAGGTCGTGAAGCACTTGACGACGGAGTCGTTGTGGGTGGCTTTGCCGAGACCCTTCTTCAGCTCGATGTCCAGCCTCTCCATCACCTTGCGCAGCTGATCATCCGAAAGGACGAGATCCTTGCATATGTCCTTTATCTGCGAACGAACGAAAATCTCGTTATCGACCGACGACCACGTAACAGCGTTACGAGAGGACCTTGAACGGTTCCCCAATGTGTTATCTATATCGGAGTCGTCCGCGCAGCTGCATATGTTGCATAACTGCACTCAATATGTACGTAGATAGCCGGATAGCGGGAGGGGAGGGGGGCAACAGACAAAGATATTGTCATTATTTACGCATTTCCCCGACGGACGACCGCCGTCTCGGCGAGATTGGTGAACGATGCCCCGGGATTCCCTCCTCGTCGATCGCGTTTCCTTATCATTTTCGCGGCGGTGATTTTTATCGCCGCGTCCTCTTCCTCTGGTTCTGGTTCTATCGCGTTGCGAAAGGGTCGGCCAATTAACGGGAGCGCGAATTATCGATTTTGCTAACGCGAGAGAAGGATCCCGCGATCGCGGACGAGGAAAGGTCGCGAGACTATCGGTAGTCAGCCGACGGAGGAGCCGCCGGGGAAATAATTCTGGAAATGATAGGCTGCGGTTAAATTGCGGCTAGGTACTCGGGGATTCCCTACCGTTCCCTTTGGTCGCCGCGAGATTCGTTGATCGAGCTTCCACATGGATCTCTCGGTTCTGACGAACGGCCCCGAGCGCGACGAAACCGTCTCCATTCCGGTATCTTTATCGCGTTCGCTGTTGCTCCTTCGGTCATTATCGTCGAAGACAATGCCGAACGTTCCCTCGCGAAACGAGGGAGAAATTGCTACAGCAATCCCGTAGATCTCGTCCGCTTTCCATTGAGAAAGCCGCTTCGATTTCGGTGGTCTTTAACGTCGCGACTTTATAGCGACCTTGAACTTAACTATTTTTATCAGACTTATATCGCGGCGTACGTTGTAGAGAGTGAAACTGATCTGTTGTAAAAAGTAAACTCTCCGATTATACAATGTCTTTGAAACTTTCGCATTTCACGGGGTAATTTATTTTTGCCGTTGACGCCGTTATAAATACGTCGAACACGTTGTATCTTGGTCCAATTGTCGACGGTGTTTGCGAAATCGGCTGCATATCGTGTCGATGAACTGTGCGGAGAAAGAAAAATGTACCGCGAGCCTGGTTACCCTTTAAATAGAATGCGTAGTCTAGGTCAGCCACGCCGAATTTCGGCGGTTAATCCGTCCTTTCTGGCTTCGGATATTCTTGAAAACTACGCGACGCTCATTTGAGCCGTTTATTTTGAAAGTGGCATAAGTCACTTTACCGTAATGAAAAGTGGTGATTTTTTAATGTTTATACGAAATTATTTATACCGAGGAAAATATCAGTATCCTGAGATGACAAATACGCGTAAATCTTCTCGAAAGTTGGCATCCATATTTTTAAACGTGTCAAAACGCAAACCCTTAAATATATCGACTTAAAAACAGAGTGACTTATGCCACTTTCAAATTAAACGATCGACGGACGTTGTCCGATTTTATTCCCAAATATCAACGATATCGGAATCGAGGATCTTCGCGTGCAATGAAAATGTTCTCCGTCGAACATGCACGGTAGATCGAGAAATTTCGAAAAAGTTTCGGCGCCTTTTATCTTGTTTGTTCTTCCGTTACGTCAGCATCTGTCGCTCGTGACACTCGACGGGTGAATCCGAGCTGTCATTGAAGCGGAGAGAAATATACTAGGTCGCCTAGATTCTACGAACGATGAAATTCCGGGAATGTGTTTAAGCATGGCCGAGTTGAAAGAATGCAAGCGGTGCCTTTGTGTGCAGCTACGGCTGCGTTCGTGTAACAGACCCGAGAGTCAGAGTCCGGAAGACATCGCGTGCAAGTGTAAGAGAGTAGCGAGAGAGTTGGGAGTGAGCGAGGAATAATCGAGTATGTGTCGAGTCGAGCGATGGCTCCGAATAACGATCTAATAGTTGCTCGTTCATGCCACACACAAATACAAAATGATGAACCTAGGATCGATCACCCTACGCAAAACTTTCGAGATATTGAGTCCTCGCAGCAGAACCAACTACAGTAATTTCTCCCTAATTCGCGTTTAGATTGCGCACAAAAATGGACAATTTGGAGGAGAAGAGGAGATACGATTGTTCGAGCATTGCGTCTCGTTTTTATAGTTGTTGACAATCGGTAACTATAAAAACGAGTCGCATCTCCTCTTTCCAAATTGTCCATTTTATTTGATTATTAGGGAGAAATCGCTGTACCGAGGCAACAGCAAGTCGAAAACTTCGTGATACTTAATTCCTTTGATTCTCAAATTAGATTCTTTTATCGCAGAAAAATGTTTCAGTGGGAAATAACGCTAATATATTTTCATATCGCCGTCGAATCGATTTTATACGGTATAAATGAACCTCGACGTCTCTCTAGCTTCCTTCCAATTTATCCCGAAGATACAAATTCGATCGGTTTTCAGGCAGATTTAACAACAATTTGGAACATCGTTCGTCTCTATTACAAAATGAAAAATAAAATGCTGCGAGAAGGCTTCTTAACATTTCACAATCGGCGAGCCTAGCACGCGTCTTTCGAACAGATTATTTTTCATTTTCGACGGCTTTCTAAAAGCAATATACTTTCCCTCAATAATACCAGTCTTCCCCGCGAGTCTCGCAATTTCTACGCGATTACTCTGATTGCATTGGAAAGGGAATCATCGTAACCCGGTCATCTAACTACTGGAAAAAGCGATACGGCTACGCAGCTTAACCGCCGAGGAATGCTTCAAATGAACTTTGACTAGCCCCCCTTTTATTCGTCGAACTTGTAACACTGTTTCCTTTAATCGTCGACGACGACGACGACGACGATAGTTTTATGCAAAACGTCTCGCGAATCTCGACGCGAAAGCGATTTCAAAATCGCCGATAAATATTTATGTCTCTTTTCTGTCTGTGCGGCTCGTGACATCGTACGCGATTTCGACGAAGCAGTAATTGAATGATAACAAACATGTTTTCGCGCGATCTTGCGCGCTTCGTCCGCGTGGAAGAAGGATAAGAGCTGTGGCACATATATCGCGAATCGAGACTCGACAAAAATCGTTTCTTCCGTCTCTCCGCGAAACGGAACGGAACGGTTTCGGCGCGTCGTCGTTCTCGGGCCCGCCGGATATCGATTAAAATTTCGGAATTCCGATCCGCGGGATTTCAAATCGATATTCGGATGTTTTAAAATAGCCTCGACGCTGTTTGGACAGTTCGGATTGGCCCAGTTTCCAAGTTCCGTACGTACCAGAATCTAGGGAACGCGAATCGATAGACGGAGAAAGGGAAAATATTGGAGTCTGTCGTCGGAGTACTATAACGTAATGGATAAGGTGCGACAGAAATTGCTGTTATCGAGGCAACCTACTTTTCCGGCAGATCCGCGGCCTCGAAAGGGTCGTTAAGATAGGAACTCCGACGATGTAATCGTCTCGTGAATAATCATTTTCGGTAACAATCGTTTGAAAGCGCGAGCAGCGATCAACTTTTGATCCGCGAAGCGGCCGGCCAATTGATTTATTCAAGCCGGTGGTTTTATTCTAGGAACTATTATGGCACGAGGGGATATTGGCCTTCCGGTTCTCCAGAGGTTAATCCAGATTTTGAATCCGAAAACGGCGAGCAACGCGATTCGCGGACGCGCGGTTACCCGAAAAAATGAATCGGAATGTCCAGCGATAGGAGAACAGCATATTTTGCCCGCGCGGTCTTATCTAATCGGTCTCGTAATGCATTCAAACGTTGGACCGAAGGGTCGGGTTCGAGACCAACCAATCGAAATCGAACAACAAGCTGATTTATCGGTTTCTCGATTTGTAATCGAGACGAGCGTCACAGAATTATGTTGTACTCGGTGAAAAGAGTAAAACGGCGGATCAACGTAACCTTTGCGCGCATTCCGAGTAATTATTACGTCAACGTCCGAATTCGTTACGTCGATTCGAGAGCGGTAATTGACCTATATGTATATCTGGATCGGCGCGCGTATCCGAGCTCTTGATATTAAATTAATTCGCGAACCTCGGAAATGGAAATCTCGACGGAAATAAAGTTTCTCGAATTGGTTTAATCGACGCGGTCCGTGACGAATCGAATACGGTAGATCCGCTTCGCCTCTAATAGTAGATCGACTGCTTTCGTTCTCGTTCGAACGAAAGTATTCTCGCCAAACTATTTATTTATTCTTCAGGCTTCGTTCAACAAAGATGTGCCAAGGCTGTGCCAAATTTCCTGCAAATGGAAGACCAAATGAATTGCTAAAGTGCGCGAGATCGGTCGAAAATCATTCGCAATTATGACGAAATATTAAAACAATAAGAGATCCGCTTCGCCTCTAATAGCAGATCGACTGCTTTCGTTCTCGTTCGAACGAAAGTATTCTCGCCGAACTATTTATTTATTCTTGAGGCTTCGTTCAACAAAGATGTGCCAAAGCTATGGCAAATTTCCTGCAAATGGAAGACCAAATGGATTGCTAAAGTGCGCGAGATTGGTCGAAAATCGTTCGCAATTATGACGAGATATTAAAATAATAAAAACTCCAAAAATTTTGTAAACCTATGTACAGAAATATTTGCAAGAATTGTTATCGTTTCTCGCCTCTGTCTCGTTCGGTTGTAATATTGAAACGAATCGGTTCTCCGATTTGTTGGGATGAGTGTATCCACGAAGATTTTGCTGTTCCATTCGCAAAGTGCGCGATTAAAGTTACAAAGGTTCGCTTTTTCGGAGCGCTGCTCTTTAAGAGAACAGAGGGAAAATCAATTATCGCCAGCCTGCCGGCTTAAAAGGTGTCCTTAACCCTTCCGTTTCGCGGACGACACCGCGGTCCATTTTCTCCGGCCGAGAGAGCAGACGACAAAAGAAACGAGCAGCCAAATTGGGTCGCGAGGACACGTTGGCCCGGTGGGCCGGATCGATAGACCCGACGTAAACATCCCGCGTCCGCACACGTGCGAAATTCCTGACGAAATCGGGCGAGCCAGGTGCGCACGCTTTTCCGCGGGAACACGCGTTCGTCGGGCGTCCCTGCGGGCCTCGGAACAGGTGATGCAGGCTCGCGAATGATGTTCGTCTATTCCGACGCGATCCACGCCTGCGTGAAGCAGCTCCGGAATCGTTAAAGCGACTTTTATTCTCCTCCGCGGCGGTCGCTGTCGTTCAAAAGTCGTCGAACGCTTCGCCGGCCGATGGAACACGGGAATTTCAAGCCGATCGCTCCGTCGCGTTTTTAACCGCGAATATGCTAACAAGTGCACGCGCGGGTCTCCAGCGATCGTGCTCGTGCTTAATGCGCATCTCGGCGCGGATCGCGAAATGCAGAAGCGAAACCGAGTTTCCGTGGAGCGCGAATCCTAGCTTGAACGCGCGTTTGTCGAAATTAACGCGACGACGACAGAACGGAACGCGTTTAAACTTTGACACCATTTTGATCGTAAATTTTCGAACGAATTTAAACTTTGAAAGGAAATGCGAAATCGATCGGCTCGGTATCGATTTCGAAGGAACGATCGGATTCGCGGAGCTGAAATTTAGCGGGGCGAGTTCGCGCGTGTCGGAAATGGCGAGAGAAATTGTTGCTGGATTTGCTTTATCGGACATTTTTGTGGTTATCGATGAGCGCCTAGATCGTGTCGCAAGAGTGCCATTTAGTCGCGTAACATTTCATTGAAACGCATTACAGACAAATTATACGGATAACGAAACCGGCGCGATAACGAAAACTCTTGCACGCGCACGCTCGCGAACGTTGGAAGTCGGTGACTACAACCTTTTTTTCTTTTTACCCGGAACTGTAGAATCATGCCGTCAATTATGAAACGATTGAATCACCCGACCGATATCTCTGTGTTGCATTATCACCGGGAGCCGGCTGATAAAACGCCGCTACGTTTCGCCATTTAAATAATTTCGCAACGCCGACTCGCCGTTACAGTCGCGTAAACGCGAGCGCGCGGCCGATGGACTTATGAACGGGAGCGTAATTTCTGCGATTCGATCTGGCAGCCGGTGGTTTCCTTCGGCCGATCGAATGTGGAGCAAGTATTAATAACGAGGCGTCACAAAAAGAAAAGAAATATAGAACGACGGCCGTCGGCGACGAGCAAATTACAGGGCTCGCGTGATTGCAATGCTCAATTGATAATCGCGACGCATTCCCGTTGACGGAATTCCCAGTGTTCCCGTTACCGTCGGACAGCGGGGAACGCGACGATCGCTTCGCCAAAATTAAATAATCCCGACGATCGAAATGCATTAAAAAAATGGACTCGGTTCGACCGCGACGCGATCGCACGAAATCCATGCGTACGATGAAAAATCGATCGGCGTCGAAGCTCGTCGCTACCAGCACGGGATATTTCCGTTGTTTATGGATTTATGTCGTGAATATTGTAACATCATGAATGAATCACGGAATCCATCATTTTCTTTTAACCCTTTCATAGGCACTGGGAACTATGCTTCTCACCCAGTGCGCGTATGGACCACCAGGCTCGAATATTCCCACCCTTAAGAATTCTTATCGAATTGAAATATTCTCGACGATTCGTATTGTACCCATGAAAGGGTTAAATAATAATGTCGAGAGGACTCGTTCGTGTTACACGTTCGTCCAAACAAGTCCATGGACTGCGGACGAGATTATCGTTGTTCCCGGACAATTCTTGAAGAAAATTTCTATTAAAAGATTGCCGGCAGATAAAGTGTTAACTACAAGTACGGCGGATTACTTAGTGTCGGATCCAATACGTTTTCTCTTGACGTCAGCTTTTTTTAAACGAGCTCGTGGACTTAGAAATTTGCATGAACGTACGTATGAACGAAGAGTATGATCGTTTCAATTTCGAGCCGTTGCAATCGTATTTCCATGGAGCTTTCGAAAACGCGGAAGTCTCTTTCATTCGTGACGCGAATCGTTATCGATCATTCTTTCCTCGGAGCATCGGAAAAAATCGATCACGCTCGCGGGACGAGCGTAATCGGTGGACTGGCAAACAGGAACCAAGCTGGCGACCGACTCCTCGAAATCGCGCGATCGTATCGTTTCGTAAAAAGCGATTCGTTCGATTCGCTTGGCGGGAAACGGCGTCGTTCTCGCCGACCGACGTTAATCAATGGCGTTTGTCACGTGTGCCCGCCCGTAGATAGCGAGAAATCGTGAAAAATCATTGACACGCAGGCGCTCGCCACTGTCAAGTTCGAGTGCAACGTAACAGCTCTGCAAAAAGCGTCGCCGCGAATTGCTTACGGCCACATGATGGAATTAAGAACACGACGATAACTCGGGGCGGGGAGAGTTTTTTTAAAACCGCGCGGCGGACGCGCGCGTGACGACCGGAACGAGCTCGTTCGAATTTCCAACGGGGATCTATCTCGTCGGATCGGGGCAACTCTAAATAATTTTGGGCGCGCGAGAAGGGACCCGAGTTCGTCGGCACGCGGTTCGTCAGGGTCGCGTAAGGTCAACTCGGGCTCGGCCATTTTCCAGCTAGCGTTTCCAACATCTCCCCCTCCGTTTTCTAGCGGTCCCGACCTCGAACTCTGTTACATCACCGACCCGTGCACCGGCGAGAAAAAAAGAAGTTTCATATTCATTCGAATAATAAACGACCGAATTCGTCGTTCGACGGAAAAAGAAAATTAGAAACGATCGCCGAACGAGCCCTAATCGTCGGTCACGTGTCGCCGCCCCTCGGCCACCCCCGTGCAGCAGCCCGCGTTTCCGCCGGCCGCGCGTCCCGCGACCGGAACGCCGATATCGAACCGCTGTAAATCGATCCACGGCATTTTACAATCTAATCGAAGGCGAAGCGCGATCGTTGCGTCACCTATTGCGACGCGAACTTTCCAGCTCGATGGAACCGTGCCGCGTTTCGAATATTCCCGCCGATTCCGCGCCGCCTTCCTCCGCCTCTGTGGCATTGATCCGCCGGTGACGTCACCGACACACCCGCCTGCCAGCCAATAGGACCGTTTTATGAATGAATGGTACAGTGCATGCACGCCGCGCCGGAACAAAGAAACGTGCAAAGGCCGATGCACAGTGATTCGCCCCTGAAAGCACGTGGCGGAATTCACGGACTCCGTTCCTCCCCGCTCTGCTCCGCGGCCCGTTTACGCGAAACTTTCCTGTGTGCAAATGGATGCGTGGCGGGACCCGGGGCACGCGTCACCTTCCCGGGGACTTATTCGGGGAGACGCGCGTCGATTCCGGCGGCCTCTCGGCCGGCCAGAAACCGCTTCGGGCCTCTCGGCCGGGCCAGTCTACCGACAGGGCCCAAGGCCGGTGGGGGCCTCTCTTTCTCGAGAGAGGATTTCGGCGCTCGGAGAAAACCCGTTCTCCGCTCCTTTCACGCCGGATGCCGGAATCCGAGCGCGTGCCCGATCGGCAGACTATTATACAACCGCGTGAACTGTCAAGGACGGCCGATCGACGAAAACAATTTCCCGTTGGCGCGACGACCTCGTCGCAGAAAAACGATCGGAACGCGGCGAGAGACCTCGCCTAACCGAGCCGGGACCGGAATCGTTGCGCACGTGCACCGGTGCAACACGTTGCGCGAGTAGATCACAATGTCGCGAGGTCGCCGCGGATCAATATCAAGGATCCGTGGATCGTGTCTCCGCGAGGACGATCGCGATCGATCCGAGTTCCGGCCCGCGTCGTCGACGAATCGACCGCGTCCGAGGAGCGAGCCTCTCCGTCGGCGACGAACCGTCGAGCCGGGATCGTCGCGGCCTTATCTTCCGGCGGTTTACGCGCCTAACGCGAGAATTATGGCAGCGCTTATCGATCCCCGATGCGCGCTCATTGACATCGGCGGGCCAGTTTCCATCGAGCGTGCCACTTTTCCTTCCTTTTCCGTCCGGCAGCCCGTCCACAATCGATAACGAAACCTGGCGCACCGACGTCGATCCCTCCGAGAAACAACGTGCGCGACACTTCGACGAAAACGAAAACGAAAACGGAAACGCGCGGGCCTCCGAGCAGACGTCTCGACAAATATTTCGCAAGCTGGCTCTCGTTATCGGCCGATAATCGGACAAGCGTCATCCGTTATCGCTAGAACCGGAGACCCCTGCGTCCGACGTGACGCACCGTTAGACCGTTAACTGCCAACTGGACGGGTCGGTGGAGAGAGGACGTAGCAACCCTTTTGTGCCCTTCTACGCGACTGGCATGGTCGAGTCGCCGACCCGGGGCGGCCCGTTTCTCGAGCATGCCCGCTCTCCTTCGATGACAGAAGATGTTCGAACGAGCCTGTCGCGACGAGGTCGCTACGTCCTGTCCCAGAGACACGGTGAAATTGTCCCGGTCGCAGCTTCGAGCACTCCTAAAACTGGCGTCACGCTGGCACAGGGACTCGTGTCACCATCCCTTGCGCGTGTCCACAGCCCTCTCTCGCGATCGGCCGAGACACTTTCGAGGGATAAATCCTCCGTTCGCGGTCGCACCGACGTTCCTCCCCGAGCACTCGGTCGTCTCTCACCTCCTGCTTGATCATGTCGCTCGTGGACAACGTCGACATCTTCATCGCCCTCCCCCTTGTCGTGGCACCCCGAGCTACGGCCCTCCGGAAAGGTTGCTCGTGTCCGAACGGCGTTCCCAGTTTGCCCTTGTTCACAGAAACGACGTGTCAGCTGCGGTAGCTCCGTGTCCGGCGCGGCTCGTGCTGCTCGCCGACGGGTTTTCGACTCGTTACTGCCACGGAAACGATTTCCTCGGACGCTGCGCGAGCTGCGAGAGAGAAGTTGCTGCACGCGCGCGCCTCGTCGGACCACCAACCACGGACCGTGTTTCACGAGTATACGTTCGCGTACGATTCAACGACCAGCAGCGTACCTCACGAGTTTTATATCGCGACTGCTGGCACGGCGGCGCCAGTTCCACGCGCGTACCTACACTCCCATGGGCGAACGTTCGCCGGCCGGGTGGTGGGGCGAGAAGGAGGTCATGTAGGAGAGACCGGAGGGCCACCGGCGGGCCCGAGCCGGTACACCCTTACCGATCGAGCCGCAATCTTTCGCACCCCTTTCGCCCGCCGTCGAGCCGAACTCGAAAACTCGCTCTCTCGTCGATCAATCGTCGCGACCTTACCGTTACCGTTACAGGCCTATTGTCTTCGTAGATGACGACGAGCTTATTCCACTGCTTGCGCTACCCTTGGGTCAGGAGGCTTGGTCGTACCAAGGCCGTTCGCGGTAATTGTTCGTCGTCGAAGAACTTTTCGCGCGACTAATTCGAGGTTTCTTTCGCATCTTCGGCGCGTTTCTCTCGAGTGTTTCGTTTCTATATTGTTTCTGGTTGTTCGGCAAGCTTGCCTTTACCGACACGAAACGAGAAAATAAAATGTTCGCTGTCGTTTCAGTGCCCCTCGATCATTTTTCAAATAACACGCATACGAAAGACCTAGTTTACGAGGAATTCGTTCGCTGTTCTTCCGCGTTCAGTATCGGCTCGCATAATTGTTTCGATAATCGCGATCGTTACGGCCGAGCGCCAAGTCGCGAGAAATCGAGCGAACTCGGGGAACACCCGGGACGGAACAGGTGCGCGATATTTTTTCGATATGCTACACGCGCATCGATGCGGTTCCGAGGGACTCGCGAGTGATAAAGTTTAATTGGTCTCGGAGCATCGTCGGAGCTCTCCGTCGGAGTTACGAAATAATTGCCGATGAATTATCGACCGAGCTTTTCGAGCGGAATTACGCGCGTCGACGTTTGCCAACGAGAAAACGGAATCGATGGCGAACGATGAACAATGAACCTGTTTTGTTTGTTTTTTCTACTCGAGTCGATGTTCTTCGTACAAAGAATCGAACTGTACGATATCCGAAGCGTGTTGTTCCCAGCGATTTATGCTATCCGGCGAAGCCGCAGACTTGTTCGACGAAAGATACTTTCGCGTCGAGAGCGAAAGCATATTATATTATTAATATTTCCAATATCTGTAAATATATCGGCTAAACTTCTTTTTCGAGCCGAAATAAAATTTATATTATAATATATTATAAGTATATTATTAAAAATTATATTATTAATATTATTAATATTATAAGTATATTATTAAAATTTATATTATAATATATTATAAGTATATTATAATATAAATTTTATTTCGGCTCGAATATATATCTGTATATTATAATATAAATTATATTTCGGCTCGAAAAAGAAGTTCAGCCGATTCTGTTCGAAACAGTCATCGTGAGCTTAACTCGCGCATTATTGGACAATAACGGATCGTCGATAAAGCGATTAGACGGCAATTGGTAATTTTGTGCAACGGCGCCGGGTTCCTCGTTCGACGTTACAGCCCTGAGATCCATAGTGGTAGTGGGGTTCGTGTGGCAACTGGTGGGGATCCACCGAGGGGTTAACTTCCCCTCGTTCGTACGGCACGGTTGCAGCCAAAACATCGTCGGTGAATGTACCGCTGGAAGATGGAGGCTCGCCTTCTCAAGGGCAAAACGGTCATCCGTTTCGCGGCGACTCATTCGGCGGACCGATTGCATCACGCGACGGTATAGAGCCGCGTTACGGCGATACACGCAATCTACGTGTTTCCTTTCGCGTTCGCGGCCGAGCACCTTTGCTCGGCCGACACCCACCCCTATTTGCCGGCTAAGCGACACACCGCCACGGTTATCATAATTCTTTCCTACATTCGAATTTTTCGCTTCGCAGCATCCGACGAAATTCCAATTCTAAATTCAAATCCGATTCGATTCCTCCGAATCTGTTGAAGCAAGAAGTAATTTCTTGAGTCTTGGAAAGCCTCCACATCCTAAAAAATGCAGGATTTCCATATATCTGAGAGTACACAGGTATGAAAACATGAATCGTCGCCCAGGCCTCTCAGGTTCTTCCGTACTCTCATACTGTGCGCTTGTTCACCGTGTCTCCTTCCCTTCTTTCTTAACACATTAACACGTTCCGTGCCACATGTGCCATTGATGGTACACGCTTGCATGTTTACTTAGTGAACTGAACAAATTGTTTACAAGAAATTTAGAACCGAAGAATCAATTTCCACCGCAAGAATGGGCGTTGATAAGTTTTTGTTACATTGTTATGTGTACGAGAATTAATAATTGCACGTAATACATCAAGTTTTAGTAAAATATCAAAGTGTGAAGATTCGAGTAAAAAAAGCTCGGCACCGAACGTGTTAAAGGCGGGGGATCTTGACGAAAGTATGCTAGGTAACGCGGCGACCGCCCCGCCTCGTTTTTCGTCCTAGAGCGGGCGATATTTTGTGTAATCATAAAAAAATTTAGACTTAAAAAAGTTTATTTAAGCTCTTAAAACTAAAAGAAATATTAAAAAAGAACTAAACACTAATTACAAAAAATGTTTTAAAGTACATATTTATGAGAAGTCGAGATAAATCGTAGTACTACGACTCCCGCCTTTAATGTGCTAACACTTAGCCAACCGAACGGGGAGATCTCCCCGTTTCAAATTCAGTCGATTGACGACCGAATGGATGATTGATGAAATATTAAAAATGATTGCTTAATTTTATTAAGATTTGCAAGAGGTACGAATGCTGAAGAAGCAATCGATGCCATATAAGTTTGCTTCATAATTTTTGTTCAATCGAATGAAATATTTTAATTTTATGAAAATTTTTGAGGTTTCTAGCGCGGTCGTGGAAGCGTTAAATATAGTTATTTACGTGTGCCTCATTCTACACCCTCTTATTTCAAATAGCCCCCTCGACAGAATCAAACGTCGCGGACAAAATCCTCGCGCGTCGCAATCATCCCCTGCGAAGCGTTCTCGTTCGCGACGGTTCCCGTAGCGTGTATTTTCATAACTATACGCTCGCTCGTTAATTTCGCAATTCCTCCCGCATTTGCTCGGCGCACTTGCTTCGAACAATTCCGATTACCCGGGCTTCCTTCGTTCGTTGCTTGTTGCGGCTACGACCTCCTCGAGTTTAATAACGTCGTGAAGCATGCAGCTGCGCGAAACGAACGTAGATTTCTCAAATATCTTTCGAAGCTGTCGCGATTATTCACGGCTGATCGAATGGTACATTAAGGCTGATTAATCGAGCGTACGCGTACTTGATAAATCGCCTGTTTCGAGCCCGCGTTCCCGTCGCTGTACACCTTTGTTGCTTTTGCATCAGATTCGATAACGTCGTTCGCGTCGTGATCGCCCTAATCGCGAATCGAATTCTACGAATGAAAACTTCTCGATCAGCGGAGAGGCGCGGATGCTTGATCGCAGGATTTATGCATTCGCGTGTCGAGGCATTGTAAAACTTTTAACTTTCCATTTTCTGGGCGATTAACCCCTTGACATACCATTTTCTTCGCAGTTACTGCGATTAGAAATTTTTCGATTGCAATAATTTCTTAGAAGCGAAAGAAAATTGCTGCTTATTGTATGCCTAAATTCACTTGAATGCTTAAACATTGATAACAAGAGATTAGAAATTTATTGCAATTTTAAAGGACAGAATAACAGCTATACTCGATAAATTATTACTAGAAATTTTCATGACGAATCGAACTCGTCGAAGTATGGCAAGGGGTTAATTAAACTGCTTCGATTTCACGGGGAATTTTCGGTGACGGATGTCGGCGCTTAACGCGTTAAAGAGCACGGTAGTCGATCTCTATTTCGCGCGCAAGCTAACACGATTAATATTCGCGGCGAAAGTATGTCGGACGATAAATCTTGTACGCGATGCTATACGGTCTACCAGCCGATTTCCGGGAAAGCAATTAAATAGCCTACAATTAGATACTCTGATAACTGAAATAGTACGCGATGCCTTCGCGTTTATCCTCCGGGGTCTCTCGTTTTCGCATGGCACGCGATATATTTCCGTCTCCAGTGTCCTTCGCGGAACGGCATGCGTGAGAGTGCCCGAGCACATACGTGCATACCGAGAGATCGACACACAACAAATAATTTCCGATCGATTACGAACGAACGTACGTATGTGTATGCATGCATGCATTCGGTTACTCGCTATCGATTCGCGCGCGCGGAACCGTCCGCTCGGGATCGGCTTCGAAATCGAGCGGACGAGCCGCGCGGCAACGGAGGCCTAAGGAGGAGAAATTCCTTCGAGTCACGATTATTAACGAGAGCTTCGTTCACGGAATCGGACGTGCGACAGTCGGCGTGCAGCAGCGTAGATTACATCGCGACGTTTCACCTTGGCTCGACCCGAGAGCGGAACCTTCGGAACGGAGAGCCGATCGGAACGGCGACGACGAAAAATTTAGCTCGATTCATTCGAGCGGACTTTCTAATTGAATTCGCGATCCGAGGATTGGTTTTAGCGCCGGTCTAGAGCGCGGCGTCGAACCAACGCGCCGGGAATTCAAGTTGGAGACGGTTCGAGTTTCGTCGGGAACGAATAAGTCTGCGCGGGGACTGAGTCATGCGATTGGAACGGGTTACATCTATTCCTGCAGTCTCTCGGTTCATCGAAGGCGGTAACAAGTTGCACCGGGAGAAAGCCGGAACGCCGTATTAGCTGCTCGCGAACCCGCGATTTTTCTAACGACGCTCGGCGACGCTCTCGTAGACCTTCCATTCAAACATCGGTTCGAGGAGTACGCTAAAATCTCCCTAATCGATGCTCAGATTGTACCGATAGATAGACAGATACCGATTGGTCGGCAACTATAATAATATATAATAATAATTAATATATTATTATTTTTATTACTACTACTACTACTACTGTATTTTTATTTAATGTATTATTAATTATTATAATAATAATATTATATTATAATTTAATATTATAATATAATAATATTATAATATTTTTTTAAATATTATATTATAATTTAATATTATAATATAATAATATTATAATATTTTTTTAAATATTATATTATAATAATATAATAGTAATATAAAGTTGAATATATCTAGCTTGTTGAAGATAATGTTTAGGTTTTATCGAACCCTTTAGACTTTCGAGAACAATTTAGAAAATCTAACGGCATTGGCTTCGTTCGTTCTATTTTTTTCCAAAACAAAGTGCATCGACGATACGACGATTCCTTTGGAGACAATATTCGACGATTCGTTCGACGGATGCATAAAATTCGGAGCCCAATCGTTTCAACGATCGGGAGCGAATTTCTCAAATTTTCCAGGAAATTGCATCACCCGACGGGTCACGGAGGAAGGTGTGACTGTTCCGCTAGAATTGCATCGGCGATGATGAAACTGGCGTTGCCGTACGTGCGCAACCTTGTGGATTTAAGGGATGACGCAACGTACGGCCGCTTTCGACTAGGGAACGACAGTCGCCGCGCGATTGGTCGGTTGCGAGGGCTCGAACGGTCGATCCCTCTCTTCGTTGACGTCATCAAATTCATCCGGGGAACGCACACGGCGCGCCGCGGCGCCGCGCCGCGCCCGCGAGACCGAGAGCACGTGGCATTTCCAATGGACCGCCGCGGACCGACCGACGTCGGATGAAACACGCGCGCAGAAGTCGCGAGAGGAATCTCTTTCGATAGAGCGACCGTGTCGAGAACGAGATTTCGACGCGATAACGAAAGTAAATTGACCGCCGGTCGCGGAACCGACCGCTTTTGTTATTCATGAATGGGCCACGGAGCTCCATGCAAATTCGTGCTTGTGTGCTCGCGCATTTTAGAAAGCCGTGGATTCAATGGAAATTTGTTGGCATTGTAGGGTTATTTTTCTAGCGAACCCGAGACACAAAGAGAAACCTTTACAAATCGCTGTTCTAATTCGGTACCGAGATATCTGGAAAAAAAACGTGATTTGGCGATATTGTACTATTTCATAGTATGTAAATAGTATTATCTGGATGATGCAATACCGAGATATCTTTAAATGTATAAGCGAAAGCATTGATCGTCATAGCCCGTTGTTCCGTTTCTACGTTTTTTGCGCGTATCTAAATATATGTAGAGACCTTAAAATACCTATATTTACATAGATTTCTTTTCATTATATATATATATATATATATATATATATATATATATATATATAATAAAAAAAAATCTATATATATATGTACAATATTATTATATATGTATATATTATTATTATTATATATGTATTTATATATTATTATATTATTATTATATTATACATTATTATATATTATTATATATGTATATATTGTTTTGTTTTATTTAGTCATATCTGAGTATTGAGTTAGAGCAGCGAAATGTCGCGAATGCGTGGAATTTATGGAAATTGTTTCTTTTTTGGAATATTTTGCGAGCCGCCAGAGCAGCTAGAACGTGTACAGCGATCTGCGAATTCCTAGAAGCACGGTTTTCTTAGTTTTCTCGAATGTGGAACGTCGACGGGAAAAAAAGTTGTGCAATAAATATTTATCAGCTATCGAAGATAATACCTCGTACGATTTTATCTGGCCGATCGAGTATAAAGAATAGATCTACCGAAGAGCTCTGGATAGAGTCGATAAATCGTTGTCGGCCGGAATATTTTTTATTTGTTTGATAAAATGGCTGGAAAGTGTCGGCACTCTCATCCAGCATTTTCAAAGAGTTCTGAGAATGTAATCTCAATGAAGATAGCGCTGGGAACGATAAGGCTGTTGCACCGACGACTTTCTACACGATGACAATTGTTTCGGTTTATTTACAAAAATGGAAAATTTGGATTGGAATACCGATCGTCGACAACTATAAAAGCTATATAAACCAAATAAACTAAACTATTTAAACTGTAAAATAATCGTATCTACTCCTCCCAAATTGTCCATTTTTGTGTACAATCTCAGCGTCGATTAGGGAGAATGTAATTTCGGTATTATTCGCGTGGATTTACCACAATCGGTCGCTATCTAAGAAAACGTTGCCGCGACAAAATTTATCGGGCATTTCCTTTTTACAGTTTGTACGGTGACTAATGGGAATTCGTGCAACCTCTCGCATGAATCGCGCGAACGACCGAAGCAATTAATTTTTTTTTTTACTCGTTGATTTCCCGATCGAATAGAAATTAGAAGAAAACTCTCAAAATTGTTTTACAACATTGTCGTGTACCGTGCAGCATGATTATCGCTATGACTTTAAATGGTATCATTGTCTGCTGCACGTTCACGGTAGTGTAACGAGGTGCATATCTGGTCATAAAACTTGTTTGTCCTACGTTCCACAAAAAAACCGTACAGTCAAGCTGCGAGTAAAAAAATTCATTAGCGATCGCACAGCGTCGTTTTAACCTTTAATATTCGCCATCTAAAGGACAATGTTGCGATCCGATAATTCTGGCACGTGTTTCGCGAATGTAAATACGTGCTGCCGGCTAAAAAAATTAAAAGAACATAAATACGTCAGGCGTACGGAAACGTGTGCAGTCGTACAAGTGTCCCGCGCGATGTGGCCGGCAATTTTTGAATTATCAGCATGCGACTAATTTATGTATCTTCTCGGGTAAGCTATTCGTGCCCGCATAATATCAAGCACGGTCTTTTTATCCCTGTTGCGCCGGTTGTAACTCGATTCGAGCCCGAAACTACATCGAAACCCTACGTATTTACCTGCCGGTCGATGCTACCAGCCGTCGAATCGATTAAAAAAGAAATAATAAAAAAAAGATACGAGGAGCAAAACGACAGGGTTCGATGTCGCGGTAAAAAAATTGAAAAGAAAATTCCAACGCCGCGATATTACTCCCGAGCGTATGCTACGTTGTTTGAAGATCTGTTTAGAACGATAAACGCTCGACTCGGAAGTTCGTTTTTCCTGCTGTCGCGACGGTGTTTGCGTAATTGTTGCTTGCCCGCGCGTAAAAATAATCTTCCACGTAATTGGACGGGGATAATACGTATAGAAAATGGTGCCGGATTCACGCGTTTCGTGTTTCTCCGGGAATGGGTTTCGTCATCGTGAACCGGCCAAGAATGCGATCGTGATCGGTGAACCGAAACGTGTTCCGACTCACGCGCGTTCCTCTTTTTGTCTGCGTGCGGATGCGCGCGTCGCGCCGTCCGTTCGGGAATTTTCTCTCCGAAAAAGAGACGGCCACACGGCTAACCGGTTAGAAATGCTTTCCGATGCGTGCTCACGGTTCGGATTAGACGAAAATTCGGTTCGTTTGTTCGGGTTTCCCGAACGGACGACGCGACGCGCGCGTCCGCACGCGGACAGAAAGAGGAACGCGGCGCTTGCTCCGTGTTCGACGAGTGAAGCTGTCGCTGTTAAATTATTGGCTCAAAGAGACGGCTTTACTTTGTTAAATTAACAATTTTATTATTGACACATACTGGATACATAACTGATTAATGGCTCCGCGAAATTCTATTAAAACCATTTTCGCGTCACGTGTCCGAGAAAGCCGATAGAATTTCGATTTGCGCGCCACGAAATTCCGACAGAGCGATTTATGACGAAACGTTCATTTCTCGATCGAACGTTAAATTTGATCGCCGCTAAGAATCGTTTGCCAACGACTCCAATTTTTCATAAAGTCGGATCTTCCCAAATCTAGTTTTACGATCGACGATCGTCGAGTTCAGGAAGATCTGAGAAGAGTCTCTTCGAGTCACAGGTACGCGTACACTTACAATCGCTGAGAGCACGATTATCTTCGAGAAGAAGGTTTACGAACAATTTTTGCACTCGACTTGAAAACAAATACGCGATGTTTTTTTTTTTTGCTCCGATAACAACAGATTAATCGAAGGACTTTGAAATAACGGGAGGAGTGTCGGGAAGTTTTTATTTTTACTTCTCGCCGCGACTGATTATATTCGCGATACTTGTCGGCTTATCGGAATCACCGACGAAATCTTTCCTGTTTAATTATGAGCATCCGGCGTGTGTTTATTGGCGGATTACATAGGGGAGTGTTTTCTTTTCATCGGCTCACGGACCTTGATAATCCACCGTTCGATTTTCATCCACAGCATTTCGCTCGTTTAATTGTTACGATACAACTTTTTTTATTCAGTTCGAGCTTGTCAGCCCGCCATACGCGCGATTCGTGAACTATTCCTATTCGTATTATTCCTATTCGTATTCGATTCGTAACTAATGTCTCTCTAATTGACGCTCAGATTGTGCAGAAAAATGGGCAATTTTGGACGAGGAGATGCGATTATTCGAGTCTCGCGGCTCGTTTTTATAATTGCTGACAATCGGTAACCATAAAGAGCGAGCCGCGAGACTCGAATAATCGCATCTCCTCTTCCCAAATTACCCATTTTTCTGCACAATCTGAGCGTCAATTAGAGAGACATTACCGTATTCCTATTCGGATTCGTGTATATTCCTCGAGCCGTTTCTGTGTCACGGTGGTTAATTAAAGCTAAAACTCCGAGAATTTACTATAGCTCGTCTTTAACGTCAACTCTGCAAGTATTAACAACGCACCTCGGGTAACGTATTAAAATTGATCGTGGACAAATACAAAAAAACTGTCCCAACGAAAAGTACATCTTCAATGAACCTACCACAACGGCCCCCTCTTATCGATCTCCGGTCCGCGAAATTCGACGGACTTCGACCGTGACCAACGATCAATGAATATCTATCGAGATCTACAAAGATTTTCGTGGCCAGTATGGAAAAGATAATCGGCAGACTCGTTGCGTCATCGAGTGTCGACACATTGATTCGACCCAGACGATTCTACGATTCGATGGTTCTAACAATTTTATCGAGTACGTAGGTACTATTCTTAATCCCTGAAGAATTTCGAGGAACGTCTTTCTTCTATCGTTATCGTCGGACCTGGGCGTATGGAAAGTTAATGCTGATTCGCGAATAACCAGATCTTCTTATTATCTGCTCCTGTCGTAGCGAGTTCCTTCGACGATACAGAATACGGCGTTTGTAATTGATGGCTTAATTTCGCCGATGACAGTGTAGCCTCGGTAATTAAGCTCGTGCATCTTCATCCTCTAAATCTGTCACAGTCTTCCCGATGATTTCATTCCCAACGATCCGAAAGAAGTTGTTTAACGCTGAACCTGCCGACCGCGCGTTCCTTGATAAGAACGATAACGCCGAATTTACCTAGACTAGATGGTATCATTTTTAGTACAATGTCTGCTCCGATTGTGAAATTTATTCGATCGAGTCCAATGAGAAAATACCTCGTAATTTCGACAATTTGAAAATGAAAAATGCGATGCCGGTCATTTCGACCGATTTTCTTTTCTCTTTCGTTCGATCCGCGATTATCTATTTTTCCCATTTTCGATCGCGTAAAATCTGCAGCCCAATGATTCGAATTAACAGATTTATGCAGTTCTCAGTAATTACCGTAATGTTCCGAATGAATCGAGTCGGGTTTCCGAGCATTTTTGTAGCCGCGCAACGCAGCGTAGAGAACTGTAATAAAGCCGTAGTAGGATGGACCGAGAGAAATCGGGGCAAGAAGTCGCACGAATTTTACCGGGGGCCCTGAACAAACAGCTTCGCCACATCTATACGTGTCCAAGCGCACGTAACCATCTCCTTGAGATCGTAAAGACGTGCTCGCTTTGGAATATACTTGGCCCTGTCGACGAAGGCTCTTCTGGTTTTAGGAAAATTTGCTGTTCGTCAATGCCAGTGCCTGTTAGAACGCTTCTGAACCGGTTCGAACGCCGGTGCTACGTTCCTCGGAACGCTACGTATTTGACAATATCGTCGCATTCTATCGATTTCTACGTTCAGGTAAGACTATTAGCAAATTTATAATTATTCAAAAAATCTGCGACCGAACATCTTATTTCTTTGATCCGAGATTCGATCGACCCGTCTGCGACGAAAGTAGGACATCGGCGAAAGCTGTCCGTCGCAGAATTTGGAAACGATCGATTGATAATTTTGCGAGAATAGTCGAGCTGTTTAAACCGAACAGCGATTATTAGGCTTAGCAAATGATTACGCGTAATAATTTGAATGCGATGAGAAACGGAAGTGACTCGGCGAATCACGGTGATGCGTCCGCGTATTGCAGAGATGAATCGACTGCATGAGATCTTATTGGATCGATTACTATCGTTTTATCGTCTAATCGAAAGTTACGCAATAACTCGAGACGCTGCGAGTTTAGCATTATATTTTCCAAGTGGAAAAAAAATTAGAGAATTAATCGAATGGACAGATCGCGGGAACAGACGCTTGAAACGCGTCGGTGTACGAATTAAATTCCAGATTAGGCCAGAAAAACGTTCGGCAGATTTGTGACATCGTTCGAACACGATTAATGGCTCGAACCGATGATGCAGAAGCAACGGTGGCTGCATATTTTCGACCGTCGATAGAAAATCAATTTTTATACGTTGTTCGACGAGATACTTTGATTCTTATCGGATCACCAACCTTAAACGATCTATATTTCGTTCGAATCCGATTTAGATCTCGTTCGAATTTTTCTCAGGCGGAAATGCACGCGTTGCTCGGAGCGCAACGTCGCTGCCGAAGAAGCGACACCGGGTAAGTACGTTTGTCGGTTTCCACACAAGCACTGTGCAAACATACTTAAACGTATCTTCCTTCCCGATTACCATTTCCGGAAAAAGACTTATCGCCGCCGCGTATCCGAGACCGGTTTCGAACGACTCTCTCGCGATCCACGAAGCCGACCCTTCGCGGCTCGTTTTAATACGGCTGCTTTTAATTCGACGCTGTACCAATTCCAAATTTCACAAGCTCAACTTTATCGTGGATGCATCAAATTTGCTGTCCGGCTAAAGTGTTCGAGATACGAGCGAGACGAATTATGAAGTTACCATAAATTGACGTGGATATGAGTTATCTAAACGACGAGGAAGCTTTTCTCGCGCTAAGGAAAAAGAAGAAGAATTTTCCTTGCGCCGCTATGATTCTAACCCGCTCAATTGTCGATTATAAATTGTTTCAGAGTGTCTAGATTCGACGAGAAAGTACAGTAAATTCTCCCGAATTTTCCTTCAACCTGTAAAAATAGAAATGGACAATTTGGGAAGAAAAAGATGCGATTGTGAGAAGCCGCCGATTGTCGACGATTATAAAACCGAGGTGCGAGGCTCGAATAATCGTATCTGCTGTTCCCGAATTGTCCATTTTCGTTCGCAAGCTGAAGGGAAATTCGGGAGAATTGACCGCACATTCGACGATTCGCCGTTCGACCAGTTTTCTGCAACGAGACGGCGCGCGGTCTTTCAGCGATTCGATGCATCGCCGACGTCACGCACCAGTTGCATCACGTGCCTTCGTTCTCGCGTACACGCAAATACAGAGATTTATGCGGCTTGTCGATCGATCACGTGGTCCGTATCCCGAGCGTACGGTCGCGGACTCGCGTCGGGGCGGTCGTCGACCAGCGCGATTCGTTGCAGTCGTCTTTTATTCGGTGCAAACGGCCCGCAATGTTTGACTTCTCTTAACGAGAGCACAATTGGGCCCCTTAACCACTTTCGTCGCAGAAGTACCAGCGAAATAATGATCGATATTGTTCGTACCGCGTCGCAGATCGGGGTGAAATCCGAGGCTCGAATCGTTGATCTAATTCTCGTGGTACAAGAAGACAACGAAAAGTTGCTCGACGCGCAACGATATCGTCCCGATCCGACGTCGTCGAAGAAGGAAAATACATTTTGCGAAATACATTTTGATCGCGAATGAAATAAAACGCGTTACTTGCGATCGTGATTGAATAAGGAAAAGATGACTCATCGTCGTTTTGCATGTTGTTTGGTCTAACTGCGTACTCGTAGCGATTGTATTTCACTGTTGACGACTCTCCCGTGACAGATTACGTGCAAAGCGACAATAGCGAAACACGCGGACGAAACAACGTATCGTAGGCGAAGTTGTGAGAGAACGATTTCGCGCTCTCATTATATAACAACGCGGTCGGTTTTGTTCGACGGTGTTTAAAATTTCAAGCGCGCAAGGCACATATTTGACGTCCATCGGGCATCGCTGAATATTCAATCGACCATTAATTCGGTTTCCCTTTCGATACGCGCCGAGCCATCGTGTTTTTAGCGTTCGAGCACAGTTTCCGAGACGTTTCCGAAAGACGGGTTCGGAATGCTTTGAAAGAAAATATAGAAATTAAGCTTTCGACGTCGTCCTGGAATCGTCGAAAATATTCGAGATTACGAAAATATCGTTTCCACCGAGCTGTGAAAGACACAAAACGCGACACGCTAATCGATTTCTGACTACATATTTCTCTGTCGTAATCATTAACGATACGCTATATATATATATTGCTATCGCGATCGTTAACGATTTACGGATAAATTATGGATTGCGATATTCCCAATAGCGGGAAAAAATCCTGAAACTCGTCCAGCAAATTTACAACTTCGACGGAAAATCTTCGATTTAACGTTAGATCTACCAAACCGGTCGAAGTTGCCGGTTTCTCATTTTTTCCCTTTACAATTCCTGATATTATGCGGATATTTCTATGAGAAATATTTAGAAATCGTACGAAATTTGAATAAATCCAGTCTTCTCATTCTTACAAAATAATATACGATAGTCGCGGTTATGTCAAGATATTATATTATTATATTATATTATATTATATTATATTATATTATATTATATTATATTATATTATATTATATTATATTATATTATATTATATTATATTATATTATATTATATTATATTATATTATATTATATTATATTATATTATATTATATTATATTATATTATATTATATTATATTATATTATATTATATTATATTATATATCATATTGAGATTCGCTAACAATTGCATAATAATCGAAATAATTAAAATAGTATAATTGCAATAATTGTATAATAATTGTACAATAATTGAAATGATAATCGAGAAATCGAAACTGCTGCTCACGAATGTCCCGTCGATTACAAGTCCCCTTTTCAACTAGGTCAAATTTACTATGGAGCACAAGCAAAGGCTTGTTACGCGACGGCATAATGGATAGCACATTTCTTGTGACAACTGTCGTGCTCTTTTTGCCGGAGACAGTTCTGCTCCGTTATCTCGAGTAATTATTACCGTCGAAGGAGGAAGTTTCGTCTGGGAGCGCGAGCATGCCGAGCGAATCAAGCCTCGCCTGTTTTCTGTAACCTCTTTTTCCCTTAACATCGGTTATAATTATGTACTCGGTGGATCGGACGTATTATCGTTTCGGCGGTGATGCGAGATTTAATTCCCGTGTCGGGTGTTACGTGCTGAGTCGAGTTATCTGCGCCGTCCGGGACTTACGGCCTAACGCTAAATGAATTAGACGACTGTTTTATCTGACTGTCTATTATCTCTCCCTCTCGCCCCCCTCTCTCCGTATTCCAAGGAAATAACAGACGAAACGATAGGGACGTTTCTTATTTCGCCCGCGGAATTTATTTTTATACATTGCGTATGTTCGTTGATTTTTAATAAGCTGCAATACGACAGCAGTTAATGTCATTTTAAGATGCCTTTAAGTTTAAGGATAGAATAAAATACGACAGCATTCGTGAAAATTAAAAATATTCGTTTCTTCGTTCCTGGCTAAAGTTAAATATCGAAGCATGGTCCAGTCGATCCGCACCTTCGACGATGAATGTTTATTCCACGTGTTTCTCAACGAACAAAAAGATCGGTACGCGATCTTCGAATACGAGAGAAATTCTCCTAAAGCGTTCGAAAAGAACCGCTGCACAGCTTCTTGAAATAAAAATTGGAAGAAATGCGCTCTTAGCGTTCTATCCTGTCTTCTTTTTAATCATTAAAAGTACGGAACACTGCATCCAGTGCACACGCGCATATCTGAGAACAGTGAAACTCGCTGTTCATCTAACTTGGAACAAAGTCGGACAGAGATTTCGCGTCTCGTCATTAACATGAATTACCGGGAAGATAAATAATAAACTAGACCGGTTTTACTTCGGAGATAATTTACGAGACGAGCGTTAACCTCGTTAATCGAGTTTAAGCCGGGAGCAACAGCGAACTGCTGTCTCTCGTAAATTATTAAATAACAATCCAGATCGAGTTATCCATAAATAATTCGATTATGTCGACTCTGTGGCTCGAGAAATCAATCGGAACGTCAGCGCCGTCAGTTTCGTTCTGCGCGTAGATTTCTGTGCGAAGAAACGAAACACCGGTCATCTCGGTTTTCTAAATTATTCACCGGATTCGAAAACACGAATTTCGAAAAACGGCGTTAATTTGTCCCGCGTGCTTCTACGTTAATTTAATGAGCAAGCACGTGCTTCAACTTGCGCATTCAATGTCATAAGTAGCAATTGAAAGCGGGTCAGCAAACTTAAGAAGGGTTATGAGAGTTTCTACCCTCTTAGCTTTCCATTGAAACTGATTTGCGCAGCGTTTTATATCGTCACGCTCTTTGGCGCCAAACAATCTCTTCTCTTTCCTATCCATTGCCGTAAAGAATGTCTGACAAATAATTTCATGTAATTAGTTCAAGCGCGAATTCGAAACGGGCCGATAGTTCACCCTCGTGCTCCCTTATTTACGAAACTGTGAAATTTCCAATGTGCTCCGAATAAAAATCGAGTGTTTTTAAAGTAGAATCCACTGTTAACTTCCCTATTGAATAATATATTATAATATATTGTATATTATAATAATATATTAATAATATATTAGTAAATATATTGTATATTATAATAATGTATTAATAATATATTAGTAAATATATTGTATATTATAATAATGTATTAATAATATATTAGTAAATATATTAATATATTAATAATATATTAGTAAATATATTAATAAATATATTGTATATTATAATAATATATTAATAATATATTAATAAATCTATTAATATATCATGAGGAGAAAAATAATATTCGTTGTACGAAAAATGAGAATTCAATGCATCGTACCACGGTGATCGGTCGAAATCGTGCTAACCAAAAACGTTTCGAGAGAACGACATTTTTCACGTAAAAGCGTTTCTACTTTCTAGCAAAACTAGAAGCGGGAATTACTTAATTGCCTTTTTAGCGACGGCGGGCACACACATCTCATCATCGTGGTACTTCTTGCAACACGGTCTCCGAACGACCAGCTTGACCGGCTGCAAATTTCGGGAAAATTTACTCGCCGCTCGCACGCGAGATTGTTAAGAGATTTTGCAAATTGGGTTACGGTCGTTGCGTACCAAGTTTTCTCCGATAACGTATCCGTGCTCCATATCGAGATCGAAAACAAGTTAACCAATCGCGCGGCAGCCGTGGCCGATCATTTTCTTCTCGCGAAATAATACTTTCCCCCGAGGAAATTGAAGTTCGCCGATGCTCGAAGCGATTGTACGCTGTATTTTTTAATTAATCAACAACGATTCGAATCGGAGGTTCGTCGTTCATAATATCTTCTCTTTCGAATTCTTACCTCTTTTAGTCGCGTTCGACGAGTATACTCGTCGTGGAGAGAAGTGGCAGCTTATTTTGTGTCACGACGAGTATACTCGTCGCGCGTAAAAAGCAGCGACACATGTACAGTAACGTCTCCCTAATTGACGCTCACATTGTCCACGAAGATGAACAATTTGGGAAGAGGAGATACGATTATTCGATTAATCGTTTTTATAGTTATTGACAATCGGTAATTATAAAAAACGAGTCGCACGGCTCGAATAATCGCGTCTCCTCTTCCCAAATTGTCTATTTTAGTGCGCGCTCTGAAAAGGAGGCGCCGCAGTTAACTGGTTGAAGGATTTGTTCGATCGACTGCAATGTTTAAGGCTCGTCGATTAATTATTACCGTATCGCGCGTATGTTCATAAATTCCTGACGGCTGTGACCGATGCTTACGATTGCCAAAACAGATTGATCGGGTGCTTTATCAGCGATACCGAAATGCGATTAATTATTGAGAAGCGAATCTGGTCGAATTACGGTATATGCTGTACATACACTTATCAGATTTTTATAATTTTCAAACAGCTTCGAGATACCAAAGGATTTCCAAATTATCTTATCTGAATATCGATGACGCGATAAGCCGCGTGTGTATCTCGTAATAGAGTCTTCGGCTCGGTGGCACGCGGAATTCATTTTCGAATGTTGTAATTATTATAATTCGGTCACCGATGCAACTTTGTTTAAATACAGACACGTCGAATTCAAGGCCTTCACCATACTTCGTTCGTATTTTATGTCACGAAGTTTTGGCACGTCGCGTGCACGACCCTGTCGTTTATATTGTAAACAAATTGTAGTGGCTCGTAGATGTATGGTCATGCAACAACTGTTGCAGAACTATAAAAAGATACGTAACAACGTGTTACACATTCGTCGAGGAAACTCGATACAGTTTCGAATGCCATAACTTCGGTGAAGCGCGAACAATGTGTACCGATCGTAATTTTGAAAAACGTCGAATATTTGTCAAACATAATCGCAATGATATTAGTAATGCTAAATGCTCTAAATTTAGCAATAATACCGATCGTAACGTAACACTGCTCCCACATTTTGTTACATCGAAACGAATCGATCGCGATCGATCCTTGTTTCGCGCGCGTCGATCACAATTTGAATGGAAATATTATCTCGAAACTTGCTCGAGGATCAACCGCAGCCAATTTGCGAGCGCGTGCCGGTTTCATTTAAATTTAGCATTAGAGTCGAGCGAGAGAGATCACCTTCGCAATTGCACATTATATGTATACAGAGTGTTCATCGAAGAATGAGACAATGAAGGAGGAGAAGAAGAAGAAGAAGGAGAATGAAAAGCGTACAATAATATTTATCACTCCCTGTAACGCTAGATTTACGGAACCCGTCAAAATGACGGATCACTAATTGTTTAATTTACGATCGTTCATATCGTAAAAATGCATTCACGAGTTATCTATCCAATTTATATGTTACTTACGGCAAATGTAACAAAATAAAACCTGTTAAAAAAAATCAGAATAAACGTCTTATCGTTGCTTTCATAAACCAATATATCAAACAGCTGTTTCTCGTGCTCCGTAAATCTAGCGTTAAAGAAAAGCTTCCAGGTGAAAAATTGTACAACCACGTTCAATTATCGCTGTCCTAATCGCCTCGAACATCTTCGAACGTTTATCGATCGAAAATGTCGTCCGTTTCGACGTACGAAACTATGGCACCGTTCAACATGTGGTGCGAAACGAATGCCGAGCAATTGGAACGCGGCAGAATCTCGATTATCCGAATCGATTCGACGTCACAATCGGACGACGTTGTTTCGGCGCATAAAACGTATCTACGAGCATCGAAGAGAAACGTGTCCAGCAGTTCGATCGGAGACAGCAGCTTCGCTCTGTCTGCCTTTTCCATTCCGCGGCCGCGAACTCTGGAAATCTGGGACCCGCCATCATCGAGGCCGCTGTCCCGGCGAATCTCGACGATCGGCCCCGTTGATTCCGATCGGTCCCCGTCGATTCCGATCAGTCCCCGTCGATTCCGATCGCTCAGCCACCGAAGTCGCGGTAATAAAATTAGCCCGCGAGACGAAGGCGAACGAACGAACGAACGAAGGAACGAATGCACGCTGTATACGATATTCCGTCAATTGAAGGGGCCACGGATCGGGTCTCGCGCGTGCATATCCAATACCGGAATAATTGGCGTCACTCTGAATTGCTAACAATTGGTCCCCGTGTCAGGGGTTACCTGGTCGGACAACGCAGTCGTCGTTGCCGCCGTCTGTCCTTCCTCGGCCGGCTGCACGGCCGCCTCGTCCATCGACTTCCTGCTGTAGCACTTGCAGATCTTGCTGAACAACGATCCGTTCTTGTTCTTCATGGCGCAGCTCGGCTCCGTTCGCGTCGATCTCTTCCTCCGGCTGCTACCTGTTCCCGGCGTGGCGTCGAGATTCGCGGGCCGATCGCTTCTGGTCGTCGTTATCTAGGCCCGATTGTTCGGCGGTCGTCAACATGAATTCTGACAGGCGGACGGTCGCGTAACGCGCGCGGAAAAAAGTCGGTCGGCGTGGCAACACGCTCTCGCGGGCTGCGTTTCCTGGTCGGAATCATCCCCGCCCGAACGCGGGGCCATTGCGCCTGAGCGAAAATCCCACGGTCAAGGCGTCCCATCGCCGTCGCCATCGCCGTCGCACTACTGCCACCGAATTCAACATTCGGGACACGGGACCTTGAACGTTGGACCGCGATCGATACGGCCAGGAAAACGTCCCTTCTTCCAGCCGGATCCCCCGCGCGCGGCTGGAAATCGCCCCGATGTTCGCCACGCGCCTTCGAATCCGAACCTCCGGCCCGCGGCTTTCGCCGCAAAATTCGCCGAATTCCATTTCGTTCGCGAACTACGAAGGCATTCGCGAACGCTTCGGGAACTTTAAAGGGAGACGCGCGCTGGGTCAATTAACCCTTTCGGTACTACGGGTGACTATAGTCACCCGCCACAAAACGACACCCGCATACGATGGGTGACTATAGTCATTTGCCACAAGATGCCACCTATACACGACGGGTGACTATAGTCACCGGTCACAACAATCGAGCCAAAAGTTAAAACAAGGGCTATCGCCTCGCTTTCCTCTGTTCGCAGACGCTATCATCTACCAAAAACTACGATCAATTGTAATAAATCTGGTCATATTAATCCAACGTTTTTGAAGCAAAAGACTTGGCCCCGAATGCTGAAGACTGCGCGCGCTTAATGTTCCTGCTTTCGGCAGGGTGCTCCGTTCTACACGAGGGACTCCGCGGCGAGGCCCGCCCTAGCGAAAGGGTTAAAGGGAGACACGCGCTGGGTCAATTAGGGAGAATTTACTGATGAATGAACAGCCCTTTTCGTCTCGCGGGCTAATTTTATTATCGCGTTCGCGACTTCGGACCGATCGCCGAGATTCGTCGGGACAGCGGCCTCGATCATGGCGAGTCCCAGTTTTCCATTTCGCGGCCGCGGAATGAAAAAGGCAGACGTCGAGAGCGAAGCTGCTGTCTCCGATCGAACTGCTGGACATGTTTCTCTTCGATGCTCGTAGATACGTTTTATGCGCCGAAACGCCGTAAATTCATTCTGTTGTTTGTGTAGCTGTCGACGATCGGCGACCGTAAAAACGAGCCGCGAGTCGTTGAGTGATCGTTGTTGCGTCCAGAGACAAGGGCCATAAAAAGGTCCCACCATTAGGGAAACCCTCTCAGGCCCCAACAAGGGTCAAGGCAGACACCCCCCTCCAAGGGGTGATTCGTGCCTTGACCAATAATAAACAATCTACCTCCATCCACGGGTGCTCTTCCACGACTTTCCAGCGTTGGAAGAGCATTCTTCCACCAGCGCTCGCAGAGAGTACAACACAAAAAATAAAGTTCTCTAAGACTACTAGAGACTCTTCCACGTCATTAATTTGCCGTAGGAAGCGCGAATCGAGCGTACAATAGTTCGGTCGCGCATGTACGTTAGGCGACTAACCGAACGTACGGACAAAACAATCGTGTCTCCTCTTTCCAAATTTCCAATAATCGTGTCTCCTCGTTCATTGTCGTTCGCAAGCTGGAGGAGAACTTGAAAGAATTTATTATAAAAGATGGAACTTCGTTGGCGTGGTAACGAGGAGCATAAACGAGGAAACGGTACGAAAAAAAGCTACGAAAATAAACCACGAAAAGTGGGACAAGGCGCGTGGATGGAACAATGATTGTATACAATTAGGGACAGAATGAAAGGTAATTCCGGATAATGGAGGGTCTACCGTATCAATTACATTGGTCCGTTTTCCATTCCGACGACTCGTGCCAGTGGTTGTTGTTCGACGATGAACGGATACATCGAAACGACAGTTCGTTGTTGCCTTGTAACATCTCGAATGGTCTCGTTTTGTCCAACGGTGTAACGATTATCTTGGGAAAATCGACGGATTACAGTGTACAGATTCGCTCTTAAAAATCGTTGACGATCGCAAGGCGTAGAATACAATCGTCGATCGAACAATGACAGATCTATTCTTAACCCTTTGCACTCGAGTGGTGACTCTGAGGCACCGCTAAAAAAAATTGTTATATCATATTCCAAGATAATTTTTATATTGACAAAGTTTACATCTAAGAAATTGTTAAAGGTGTAACCGTTGTACGAGTCACCACAAGACTCAATTTCATGTGCATAAAATGCACTTTGTCATATAAAATGGAAATACTATAAGTCAGAAAAATTATTTTAGTTTTACGGTTAAAATAGCTTCGAGTGCAAAGGGTTAACTTTCTTCCCCGCGAATTTCCGAAGTCCTCGGAGTAAAAACGGCCTCGCGACGAGACGATAAGACGATGTCATCGAAGAGAGCGCTAATATTCGTTGAAATTTCCTGGAGGATCGAACGCGCGCTATCTGTTAAGCCTCGGGAAGACATAATTGAAAAAGTCGGAGGAGTATCGTCAAAGTGATACGCCGTTAATTACGGCAGTTTACATCGATCGCTTTATTGCGCTCTGCTCGCGACGCGTCTTTGGACGCGCCGCGACGACGGCTTTTGTTTAAACTGCTTTAAGCGACGGATTATCGTTGAGCCGCGGACAAGGCCGGCGAAAATTCTCTCGGCGACTATGGGTCGTATAGTTTTACGAGCGAGATAGAGGAAATCGGGAGTGACGCTCTTTTCTTTCATTCGGTGTCGCGAAACTTTGTTCCAGAACGGACGCGCGAATGTCCTTTAAACGCGACTTCCGTGCCAACGGAAACCATCGTGCTCTCTGTACCAGTTACTGGACGACGACCCTTCGAAAGCGTGAATCGTTTCATTGAGAAAATATTTTCTTCCGCTGTCGCGCGATGCGATACTCGCGAAGCCAGCTACGGTGATTCGGTGGGTTTCATATATTCTTTCCCGAAAGAACGCGGGCTAAAAATATGTACAATATATTTAATATTTAAATTAAATATTTATTAAAATATTTAAAAAATATTATTATTAATATAAAATATGTATAATGGAAAGTGGTATGGAATTCAGCAACAAGTACAATTGCGTCGGAATGAAGGCTGCAGCGACTGCACTGCGTGTATCTGGATTTGCGGAATAATCTCTTTATAGAGATTAATACTACTTAATAAAAAAAAGGATATGTCGGTCCGACATATCGATTGCCGAATTATTTTTCGAGCATAGTAAACGCCGCGCCTTTCTCATTATCTTGCGTTGCGAATCTCGCGTTTCTTCCTTTGCCATTCAAGCAGGAGGATGACCTTAACGCCGTTCCCAGATCATTCCGATGAAGATTAAATTCTTCAATTTTGGAGCGATCGACGCGAGCGTGGTATGTATCGTGCTTTAAAACCAATCGAAAGAAGTTCGAAGGCGAGGAGATGTTCCGAGAAAACTCGATTGTTAATTCTTTCAATCTTCCGAGGCTTTCAGCTCGTCAGGTGTTACTCCGCTTTTAGCACGACGCGCGCGGTTGTAATCGATTCGATAAATAAAACTTAGAAGGCTCGGCGACAGTCTATTCAAGCCGATGTAACCTGTTTTTATGCCGGACGGCATTTTATCCCGGCCACATGTTCGCATACTTCGATGAAACCGAGCATTTTTAAACAACTTCGCGTCGTTCGAGAAAGCTGAGCTTCCCGCGACTCTCTGGAAGAGGAAAATTGAACGTCTCCGGAGGAAACAATTCGATGATCCGTGTTACGCTTCGGAGCATCGATTCCATTAATGTAAAAAGCGTCGATACACTTGATAATCGTTATGGTAACAGAGTCCGCAGCGAATGACGTTTGCAATTTATTTTCGACACGTCCGAGAAAAGATTTGTCGCTGACGCGATTGTTACGTCGTGAACGAATGCACGCGATAAATTGAATCGTAAAAGCAGCTGATCGTTTTCGACGCGCGAGTGCAACAGCGGCACATGTGACACGCTAGTGCAATCATTAAGAATGTGATTGTCGGTCGTTGTGTGCGCGCGGGGCACGCGTGCCAATTTTATCCTAGCTTAGTGACCCGCATCCTCCTCTTCGCTCCGCTTTTCAATGAACTTCGACGATCCGAAATTCATTCTCGACAACCCAGCAACCAAGACCCCTTTCCGAATCGGGACTCGCTCCGTTGCCTTCGCCGTTACCTTCCGACTTCCAGCGCATTTCTGCCGAACGGTTCGAATCGCGTATCGTCGGCCTTTCGCGCGATAACGATTAACATGCTCCACTATAAAAAGATTACGAACACGAATCGATATAGAGGCGCTTAGGCAGTAAATATAACAGTTTGCAAAGCGTATTATTTCGCGACACGCGCCCCGCACGGAACGCGTCCTAAGCTAGTTTACGAGGACCGTTCTTCGAATCGTTTTACAGCCCGATGCATTTATGACCTACGATTTTTTGCGCGAATCGCTCCGCACGTTACGTATCTGGCCGATGCTATCGGAACGATCGTCGAAACGTGCCTGGAAATACCGAGCTGCTAATAATTGATAAGAACGTGCGGTGCTTTAACTAATTATTTAATCGCCTCGAAACTTCGTTTCGTCTTCATCTAATCCGCGAAGAAGACAATGGAGGAAGAAAGGAGACTCTGCTTGAGAGTCAGTCATAAGTACTGTCCAGCCATAATCACCCCCTCCTCAGTCATAACTGCTTCTACTTCGTAGAAGAAAATTATTTGAAGACTCCCAATTGTAGCTGGAAATAATAGATATAAAAAAGAGGAAAAGAATCTTCATCCAGGACCGAAATATGAGACAGAAACAACCCTCTTTATCCAGCGGATCAACCCCTTGGGTACCGATTTATTTGAGAAAATTCTTGCGTTTGAAACGGATTTAATTTGCTGATGCGAATTGGACTAATTATCCGCGACTCGGACAGAACGAGTGCATCGTCTCAGTCGTCGAACGTACCGAAGGGGTTGAAAAGAGATTCCCAGCCGAATCTTGTCAGGATTTTAGACGAGATTCGAGCACCGCGACTCTCGCCGGTATTTACACACGATTCCCGACTTGTTCGGTCCGCATCGATGCGCACGAACCTGCATATCGCACGCAGGATTCTGGTCACGCAGCACTCATGAATGAAAGCTCGCTCCGCGTGTCTCCGTTATCGTCTCTTTTCGCCACCGCGGCACGAAGTTCGCGTCGCGGGGCCACGAATTCGCTCGCGTGTCCTCGATCGTAGATATCCGCAGATCGTCAGGCTCGCCAAAATGAACGCCGCGAAACGATATCGTTTCGTAACGCGTCGCGCGGCGCCTTTGATCTTGCGATCAGCTGTTCAAAGGCGCGACGCAGTGACCCATTTCCGAGCGAGTCGGAGGGCTGCTTTCGCGCAAAAAGCCGAAAGCGGGGCCCGCTCAAAAGCCGTCCAGAGACAAAGAAACTCGGGGAAACCGCGTTGTTGTTCGGCTTGATGAGCTACTTAAGAAGCAACCCCTCGCGGTCTTCCGCGGGTCTACGAGGAATGCTTCGAATTCCGTGATAGTTTCCCGACGAGGTTGCCGCATTCGAACGTCCGTAGCGACCTCGACGAGGTCGCGTCGTTCGAATCTTCCAGGTTCGAACGATCCGGAAGATTTTTCGACGAAGAGACGCAGCTTTAAAGCTGCTAAAGACGCTGCGTGTTCGGCGAACCTCCGCGGTTTAGACTTTGCACGGAAAAAATGGAAGGGTACGCCTGTGCGCGCCGATGTCCAGGAACGTTCCGCGAGCTTTTCCAGCTTTCGGTTTAACAGTCTCGACGGAGCAGATGCCGAGGAATCGGCGAAGGCTCGAGCAGAGCGGTCGCGAGGCCGCCGCGCTGGTAAGACGAAAAATTGCGTAAAGGCTCTCCCGTCGGCTGGCTGCCGAGAAAATCAATTAACCTGACGCCGAGTGCAGCAGGTCAACGGGTTCGCGCGGGTTACCCGATACCCAGCAGGAAGGAAGGTTCGCGTTACCGGCGTTACTCGTTCGAACCAATTAACGAGACTTTTTCGCGCAGTGCATGCTCGCGCGGCTTACGCAATCGTCGGGGGGGAAAAGTCAAGGGCGCTAAACCAGGAGGACGATCGGAGCCGGGCTTACTTACGGGCTGGTCTATGTGCTCCCATTTCTCGTTCAGGTAATCCCATTTCTCTTCCGTCATGGTCAAAAAGTCTCGGGCTGCACAAACGAATATCCCCGGACGAGACGCGTCGCCGCGGCGCTCAGGAACGGAGAGGACGAACCGAGGAAACCGGATGAAAATGAGGCTTCTAGCTGTGCGAAGAGGCAATCTCGGCGCCCCTCTAGAGATCACTGAAAGCTTACATCACGCGATCCTCAAGCCCTACATCGACTCTACTTCCGACGGCTAGAAATACTAACGGCGGCTCGCGACCATGGGAACACGATGTGTATTTTGGGCGAGCGATCGCGCTCGTTCCGCTTCATGAAAATCGCTCCGCTCGGCCAAACTCCTTCTTCTCTCTTTCGGGGACTCATTTCTACGACGATCGAACCGTCCCGGCGAGTCTATCGCGCGTTCCCTTGCTTCCCGTGGAAAAAATGCGAGATACGGGATTTCGCTGGTCACGGGATTTCGCGCAACTTTCCGACGAATCTGCAGTTGCAATTCGCGACCGTTGCATTACTTATCAAGCTACTTATCGCGCGTTCGTTATCGCGCGGCTCGTGCAGAGGAAAAACATCTGGACGCTTCCAGCATCTTCGGCGTACCAGCCATCCTGTGCTCTGTCTTGCTTTTTCATTTATCTTTCTCAATTTATTCCTAATTTATTTTTCTACATAGTCGTTAACGCTGAACCTACCGTGCCGGTCAAAATGATCAAATTTTCACGTTTTCTGTTTGAAAATTGTTGAAATTATAAGGACTCTTTCGTATATTGCAATAGAACTGGCGAAAAGTTTAAGTATAAATTCGACACCGTCGCTCTTCGATGCTTGATTGGTTTAGCGTTAAATATTCGAACGGGAACTTTGTCAACCTCCTCGGCTGTTGGGTCCGTTCTCTGTCGCAATGTTCGAATTTTCTGACAGCCAGTTCTAATTATCAGCTGTTTACGCTACATCCAATAGAAGGATCAACCTTGACACCTCGGAAATGTATTTACAAGAATTTATACACGAGGATTCGAATGGATGTAGCCTTTATCTGTAATAATAAGAGACTTATTAACAATATCAGCTCATTATGACAACAATAGAATAATGTAACAATGATGACACCTCGGGAATGTATTTACAAGAATTTATACACGAGGATTCGAGTGGATGTAGCCTTTATCTGTAATAATAAGAGACTTATTAACAATATCAGCTCATTATGACAACAATAGAATAATGTAACAATGATGACACCTCGGGAATGTATTGACAAGAATTTATACACGAGGATTCGAGTGGATGTAGCCTTTATCTGTAATAATAAGAGACTTATTAACAATATCAGCTCATTATGACAACAACAATAGAATAATGTAACAATGATAACTGCGGCGTTGAAAAGCCACTTTTAAAGACCGAATTTAATTGCTGTTATATTTGCTTGCTAAATCTTTGGAATAAAACTATTATTATACGTATCCGGATTTGTCAAACAGAAATTCTCGTTTAAGGAATTTTAACCGGCAATTCTTTCGAATTGTTTATATTTACAAGTTCGCTACAGGCTTTCTCAACGCAAAATTGATGAGCACACAATGTCAGGATGGCCGAGCGGTCTAAGGCGCTGCGTTCAGGTCGCAGTCCACATTGTGGGCGTGGGTTCGAATCCCACTTCTGACAAAACATATCTTTTGGACATTTGAAGTCGCTTTCAGAGCCCTCGGCTATGACAATTGAAGCTCCGTGTATATATTTGCTTTCCTACGTAGCGTTATTGACGATCCAAATGAACGAATAAAATAACGTTTTTTCAATTCCGGTACTAATCGCAAGGGTTGGCGGAAGAAACGGTGATTCTTTTTTTTCTATCATTTTATCGGCCACATATGGGTAAGCTGTATCTGCTAAATTCTTTAAATATCGAATAAAATAAAATAGTGGAAGATCAACGATCCGCTTTCCGACATCGTGAAACAAACGAAAGCGCGTGAAACTTAGTCATCGTCTCGCGCGACCACATGCGTAGGTATTTTTACTTTGATCGTTGTTGATCATCCGTTCGACGAAGCATTTCTGATTTTTACGTTTTCCCTGATTATTCCTGCATAGTTGACGGAATTGATACATTATGTAAGTATTCTGTGGCAATAATTTTATGAAATGGACATTTGTATCCGAAAGAATACAAAAAAAAAAAATAGGGCATTGCGAAATTATGTTTACTGCAACGTGTATTGCATTACTTAGGAATGTCCATCGATCTTTTCTACTTGTTTCGATTCGTTGCAGTTTCTGTAATCTTCCTTACAAGAACGAATAACGTAAAAGAATGATATTGTAAAACGAATTGTTGTAAACGCGTGGGCGACACACGGTAGGACTCTCAATAGTGTGACGACAGAAGGGACAAACAAAATCGCGAAGTGAATAACAGTTGATTGTCAACATGGCGGACAGCGATTTGCTTATTACTATTTCAGGCGCCGCGCTCTCGTTATTATTCTACGAATATGTTCGCAGCCGCGGAGATCAGGTAAATACCATCTTTAGACTCTTGATTGTCACTAAAAATTCTTTTATTTTGAAGCATTCGCTTGCTCAAAGTATCCCGCAAGCTTGGCGTCATAACCTCAAATTGAAATCTAACCTTAATGCGATACGCGAACGAAAGCACAGAAACAAACGAATTTTTGGTTCTCCGTGTTCTAGATGGGTTTTTTGCTAGGGGAGAACCTTGAGTTCGTAGTGAAATCTTACACGGATGCGGAAAATCAAATAGAAACTGTGAAGAGACACAACAGTAAATATACTCGACCGCAGATTGTCATAAGGATTGGAAACACGTCAACAGGATTTGCCATAATGGATTTTCATGTTTTTAGATATTGAAACTGTTGTCACTTGCCCATTGCCAGATCTTCTACACGATTCTATCGGTAGAATTAATAAGGAGAAATTGAAGGACTTTATGAGAGATAAAAGCAAACAAGTGATCGGTTGGTTTCGATTCAGGCGCAATGCTAACTTGGTGCTTACCATGAGGGACAAAATATTGCACAAACAATTTGCTTCGCATTTCTCTGGAAGTAACGGTTGCGCGGAAGAGTTCTTTGTTACATGCCTATTGAGCTCTTCGATCTCCAGCGATAGAGGCACGCATAAGTTTAAACATGTCTTCTTGAAATGTGCAAGAGGGTAAGTACGAACCGATCGCAACAACGATTATCGAATGTCTGTCCTACTTAATAACTTTTTATTAAATAGTCTTTTTGATTCAGGATGTTCGAACCAGTTCCTTTAAAAATAATTAACTTGGGAAATGATTTAGATATACTCGAAGGTTCTGATTACAAACCTGCTCCTACCAAAAAGTTATCGGATACACCAGATGTATTCAGTGATCTCATAGAATCGTTAAGGTAAGTTTATCTTATTCGTATATTCCTCTATTATCTTCGATACTTAGCTAGAGTCGTTGACTTTTTTAGTTTGGATCTTGCAAGAACCTCGGGTCTCGAATCTGCTATTAAAATACAAAAAGTAGCAGAGCAGTATTTGGATCAGTTGATTCCAGAGTTATGCGAATCTGATCATGAAGTGGCAGATCTGGAAAGGCAGATAAGGGAATTTAAACTTACTAGGAAGACAAAACTCAATGGAAGTACAAATAATATCGATAAGAAATGTAAAAGTGAGAAAGATTGCATCGGTAGAAAACTTCAAAAGCTAGAAAATTTGTCTCCTTCTAGAATAGAATTACCAGAAAACGTTTGCGAAGAGCGGCAATGTCTTAAAGAAAATTGCACTACAACTGTACGTATTGTAACAACATCCGCAGATTTTGTTCATGCATCTCGTTCGATTCAATTATATATATATATATATTTGTATTTATTACAGAGTCAAACTCTTACACCTATTAAATCCAGAAATATAGCAGTGAATATAGAAAAATCTGTAAATCAAATCAAGATAAGGAAATCGACGGTAGACACGGTAAACAGCACGGACCCACCGCGTCAAGATTCACCGCCCTTAAAATCCACTTATGCACCTATCCTAAATAGGTGCTATCCTAACATGGAATCAGAAATAGTAAAGGAATCTATCTGCAAAGGTGAAACATTTGTATGCGGTATTGGTAGAGGTAGGGGAAAATTGATACAAGACCTTCAGCCTGGACTGAAAAAAGCTAGGAGGACTTCGGGACCTCCTACACGGAGTATTAGTGAAAGAACTTCGCATAGTCAAGTGTCGCAACAACCGAGTGAGGCGAATTGTGTACAAAATGTTTCACCTCAAGTATCTTATAATCAAATTACAAAAAAAAAGACAGACAATACGCGGAAATCGGATGTAGCGGATAACCACTAAAAATAATTTTTTATTCTTTATTTAATTTCACTCGAAAGCTTTATGAGAATATACTTAAAAAACTGTAGAGCATTATAACATATTATAGCACGCACGTGTGTAATATGTTGTAATTTGTAAAAGTAAATAAACAGACCGCGCCCGTGTTCCACGCACGGCGAGTCTGCCCTTGAAACGTTCCAACCACTCTGAAACGATAAAACGCTACTGTGCGGTGTTTATAGTATTGAAAGTGTGCATTATGGAGTGGAGAGGTAACATAGACTGAACTACCGAATAGTTTTTGACGTACTTTCGTGGAAGTTCGAAACTCGAAGATATTTTTCAAAACGCATAGAGAACAATTTGCTTTTCTTTCTTTTTTGTGCGACGCAGATAATTTTTTTTAATGCAGTCTCTAAATATTTGCGACGGTCCATAGATACTTTTATGGACGAGGTATAAAATAAATACATACGTTTTGCATTACCATGTTTTATAAATATCAAACTAATATGTGTGTTAAATACTTCATAAATAATTCAGAGTTTTTCTTTTTAAATAGTTTCTTCAAATACTAATCGTAGTATATAAAGTGTTCAAGTTATTGGGGAACCTTAAGCTTTTTTTTTTGTACAGAAATGCTGGAACATTGTTAAAGTATGTCGGCAGGATTATTCGGGACACCTGTTACTTCCCATATCGTAGCCGCAAGTCTCCTGGAATGTTCTAAAACGCACGATGACGTTGCCAAGCCGAGATGGACGCAGTAAAGTTCATAAATTCTGATTTTATTTGCGGATAATTTAGGAAAGCATGTCTCTGCTAATTTTCTATAAAACAAAGTAAGTGTTTCAAGTGGAAGAAAATAGGAAATTACGGTAATACCAACCTGTAATAATCTCCACAAAATATACCCGGCACTGGAAAATTTTTCATTATATGATTCAAGTAAACTTTACACTTTAATGGTGATCCCTAAAAGCATATATATGTATACGGTACAAACAGTGCAATATTGTATTTCTGTTACTTTCAAATGCTAATATTTACTCACAGAACTGTCCTCAAACCATAAAAAGTAAGCATAATTGAATGTTGTATCTTTCCACATGACCGACAAGTGTCCTTCTTCTAAATGCATTCTACTTTGTTTCACCATATTCCAGATCTATAAAAGTAATATTCGATTACGTCGATGTTGAATTGATATTTAATATAACTTTTAAATAAATCACCTTCTTTGTTGTAAGAGTGAGGGTTTCTGGATTGGTGAAGTCTAACGTCGGAGCTGTTAGCCGATGAGTGGTTCTGTCTATGTATATGAAATGCACAAGGCCTGGAAACTCTTCTAGATATTTATTGATGGTTAGGGAAGTTCTCGTAGATTATATGGCATTAAGGAGGTATATTTTCATATGTAATTTATTATCAAAAAAATAAAAAAATAACATTACAAAACTGCGGTATTAAAAATAATTTTAGGTAATTGCGAAAGGATATGATCCAAGCGTGAAGTTCTTCAGTGCTTTCACTTTCAGGAAGTCACTGAAATCGTTCAATTTTTGACGAACGAGCCTGCCTACGGTTGTAAGCACGTCAATGCCTTGCTTTAAGAAGTTCTTATCGAAGCACGTTAATCTGTATAATTCTTTTAAATTATCTGTGAATCCAGATGTATTCGATTCAATCTGAAGAACAGATTCTGGATCTCTGGATTTCAAGAGATCCATATATTTTTTCCTAACAAACTCCCACTTTACTTGCAACCTTCTCTGACACATGTCAACGTCGTTACTAACATTGGCTCTGTTCTTCTTGATTCCATCTAACGCTTTCTTCATAGCTAAGTCAAAATTCTCAAATGCTGGTCTTAGCTCGTCGATGTCTCTTTGAAGTTGCAAACCGTTTATAATATTTAAATAATGAAAACTATCGTATAATCCGGATGATGTAGCCAAATTTGTTACTTCCGCTATCATGACAAGATTAATGCCATCGGCTAGTTCAAAAATGTGAACTGCGTTAGCAATGTAATCGTGTTCTGATCCGAGCAGAAGTACGTTGCTGTACAAGTCATCGTCCATTAAAGAATGTAAACCCTCGTTAATGGAAGATTCTCTTGACCCTCCTACAATCAAACAGTTCATCAATACACGGAAATAAATATCATTAATAAACATCTTGTAAAAATGAAAATCATTACTGAATAAGTTTGTAATATCTTCTGAAGTAGGGTTTGCAAGCTTTACTCCGAAAGCAATTTGTTCCTCTTTGGAAGAACTATTATCAGGCAAAAGAATATCACACCGGTCATCTGTGTTGCCGTACTGTCCAAATTGATAACCACTTTTCCTTTTTAGATTTACTACCCAACACATGAGCATCATCATCAATATATCAGAAGCATATAAGTCATGAGCATTTTTACTCGAATACAGTGATAGAAACTTTTGCTCCACCAGTATCAAAATGTGAACATTAGAGAATTCAGATTGTGTCTTTAATTTGTCACAAGCATCGTGTAATACTTTTAATATTGATACGCCCAAGTCAGTGTTTATCGACAATTGTTCTATTGCTTCTGTGAGCATGCTTTGCTCAGAATTTCTCAGATGCACCCATCCATCTAACAAAGAAGACACTAAGCATACCTTTTGTCTGCTTATCTTCAATCTAAAATAATAATTTTCTTGCATTACTATTTTAAATAAGTTAGTTTGTTAAACCAATATCGCTATGATTGAACTTACATTCCAACATCTGGACCACAGACGTGTCTAATAATTGCTACACAAACACCTAAACATCTTTTCATCAATTCTACTTCTTCCAAAGAAATATAGATAAAAGTATATCCCATAAATTCATCGAACACCATATTTGTCCCATCCTGACATCTCATAGAGGTGTAAGAATTACCAAATTGGGAAGCCATTACATGCTGAGATGTGACAATAGGAGAAAACAATTGCATTATGATATTTGGATTGAGTCTTGAGTCTGTGTCACTTGTATTCTGCAAACCCTGCAAATAAAAAAAATTATTCATAAGGTACTAAAAAAGCTGTACAATTAATATAAACAGTTATTATTAAGTGATATTAACATGTTTTGACAGAATCATACCTTATTTTCAGAAATTAATCCCTGCATTTTAGCTAATTTTTGTACATGATTTGCAAACTTTTTGTTGCACTTCGTAAAAAGAATATCGTTGAGGTGGTCGAAAATTAAAATCCCCTTCATTTTGTAATCAAATTAAGAGTATTTCTTTCGCTGCAAAACTTGAATGACTGTCAGTGTTTGTCAATACATGAATAGTTTGTCTTTTCACTGATCCGGCTTACGGAATCATAAATCATTCATTCTCATTTGTCAGATTAATCAGTATGCACGTTACACCCTCCCTACCATTTCATTCACAGTTCGTGAACAACTATTTATAGTTGGACGCGTTTAACCCATGGGCCTAAAGGACGGAGCCCGGTAGCGAGGGGTTGGAGGAAAAGACGGAAGGGGACTTCGTACTGTCAGCCATATTGACGAGTTTAATCGTTATATATGTGTAAGGCTTATAGACTTAGACCACATATACTCACCATAGTAAGCAATTCTGTTTCACCATAGTAAGCCGATGCGGGGGCAACTGGCTACGAATTATGAAGCAGGTAGAGAAACTGCTTCTTCTTCTTTGATTGGTTGACGCTTCACAGCTAAACAATGCCCCCACAGTTTTAGACAAAGAGAGAAAGTGGCGAGTGAAAAATCTATGATCGTTTAATTATTGTATTATAATTCGTGTCTCTCTTATTTAATAAATATATTTTTGTACAATTTTGAGTCGCCTAAAAGCATTAATCAATTAATGGCAACAACACAAAATATAATTAGTTGACTAAACTTCAAAGAGCAATTAATTGTTTTGCAATGTTCTATATCCTTGATTTAGTCTCTTATGTCCCAATTTTGCTAAAATTAATGTTTTTAGGCAACCGTGCATTGGAATCGTGTGGGCGATTGTAGCGCCTCTTGTGGAGAATAAACGAAGCTCCCTTCGAGGTCCGTACAGCGCCAATTTGTGCAGTGGCAAAATGCTCGAACTGTTAGCCAAACTCGACTGTCGATAATTTGGCTAGTAGTTTGAGCGTTTTGGCGCTGTACGGACATCGAAGGGAGCTTTGTTTATTCTCCACAAGAGGCGCTACAATCGGCAATGCAGGTTCGCCTAAAAACATGAATTTTGGCAATATTATGATATAAAACTACTAGCCAAATTACCGACAGTCGATTTTGGCTAACAGTTTGAGCGTAAAAGCTTCACTTTTCCACCACAAGAGGCGCTACAATCGCCCAAATATTCTCAATGCAGGGTCACCAAAAAACGTTAATTATGACAAATTACGGCATAAAAAGATAAACTAAGGGCACAGAACTATTTAGGAGATATCGTCTAAGAAAACTAAATGATTTATTTTGCATCGTTGCCATTAATTGATTAATGCTTTTAGGCGACTCAAAATTGTACAAAAATATATTTATTAAATAAGAGAGACACGTATTATAATATAATAATTGAACGTAATAGATCATAGATTTTTATGAACGTAAAAATGGTTCATGTAAGATTTTGTGAATTCGCTGTGCTTTTTGCAATCCAACACCAGGACAGAGAGCTAACAAGTTTGGCTCTGCATCTATCAGTTCACTTAATGTTCCAAAAGTTGATAGAAGAGTTGTAGCATCAGTTTTATTCACTGAACGTATTGTGGTCAAAGCACTGACCAACTAAAAAAGGAATCAGTAATTTTACTTATTAATCATAATTAATAAATTTATTTATTAATATTTTGAATATGCTACCTTTTGATAAGGTGCTGTTTCACTCCTTTCCATAATTCCATCTGGTGGTTTGTTCTCATACCTTTTGTAGGTTTCAATCATTTTACCAGCATTTTCTGCATTCCATGCTAACATCAATGTCATATTTGCAAGAATACACATTCTTATTAAATGCTTTAGGGCATGATGAGGGTCTGCCACATCAATCTGTAAATTAGCAAGATCAAGTTATTATTACTTAAATTGTTCATATGAAACGCTTTAGTAAAATTCTATTTTGGCAATAGAAATCAACCTGAACTAAGAGAATTCGAAGATTATACATGTTTCCTAAAGTTTTAAGTCTTTCATGAATATAATCTGGATTAAGCTGATGATATCGTATTGATAAAAACAATGCACAAGTAGTTTTACTCATTACGTAGTCTGGTATAATATCAGCATATTCCCATACGACATTATGTATACATTTCAACAGTGGATTTCCTTTCTGCAAATAATTCACTTTTATACTAAAATAAAATGGATTATGCATATTGCACCGAAAAAAAATGATGTTATCATACCTGTTTTACATTGACTAAAAGTGAACTAAAGCTTGATGAATCCTTAGGAATTTCTTTTGAAGTTCCTGGTACTGCTGCATTGTAAAATTCTGAACTCTTTAGATTACTAAATGCAGCTACACATGAAAAATAAAATATGCATGAAAATACGGAATTGTGAAAAACCTTTGTATAAAATAAAATATACCTCCAAAGGAAGATTCAACTTTTGTTCGTTTAGTGAGAGAAGTTTCATCATCCTCTCTATTTTTTCCACCTGTTTTATTATTTTCCATGTCTAAATAAACATTCGTTTACAATCTGTGAAAAAATTGTTATATTGTTAATTATGATATATTAATAATACATTGATTCTGTTAAATTGTTTCTTAGAAAATAACGACGTAACTTAAACGATAAATAAAGAATTAGAAAGTTGAAATGAAAATGATTAAAACAAATATTTTAGAAGTTTAAAGCATACAAGCGTGTAACAAAACGCGGTCGCGACCTTGATTAAACAGCAACAAGTAGAATCGATTCGGAACAAATAAATTTGTTGATAAATGCACGCGTACGTGAAGAGGTTAAGATAGTTATCATGAAGAATAATTAATTTATTCAGTTACATAACTTGAGCCATAAACACATGAATTGCGTTCATTGTTTATGCATCCGTTTCTTAAATTCCGTTGTCTACTAATCGAATACAATATATAATCATCATTTATTATGAAGTATTTCACCGTATAATACATAGAACTTTTCATACTTCCATTGGTAACACTGGCAATTGATAACACTCGATGACACATAGACTTGACATATTTTTCTATTTAACAGAATCGTCGCTTTCGATATAAAGTTTCACCGATGTTACGTAGTTAAAATGAGACAAACCTTTATGCATTCTTTAGAGTTGTCAGAAATCACGAACTACGGATATTTGTAACTGTAACAGAGAATATATATACATATTCGTAAAACATAACCTACGATTTTTAAATGAACAAGGAAAGGTTGGAGACTAAAACTGTCAAACATCCTGCCGTAAAGGATGTTGACATATCGGATCCGCATGGACGATTAAAAGCTATAGCAGACTGTGCCTCTGCTGTAGAAATAGACCCTAATACTCCACCGCAAAGGTAACATTCTACAAGCAAGATCTGTCATCATAAGTATACTTATTACTGTCACATACCCCATACATAATTTTTTAAATATAACACATCAAGAGATCATTCTCATTCTCTTGGTTCATTTTGCATGTTTCAGATATTATCGTTCGGGTGTGGAGATGATCAGATACGCAGACATGAGTATGAAGGATAACGACCTTCTACACGCGTATCATTTATATGTGAAATTTATAACGTAAGATTTATATATAAGGTCTGATAAAAACTAGTTAATTTAACAAATGCATCATTGTAGGATATTTGTGGAAAAGATAAGAAATCATCCACAATTTCATGTAGTCCCGTTGAAAGATAAGCAGCTGAATCAACAAACATTACGCGAAGTCATGACCAAAGCTGAGGAACTAAAAAAGCAATTATTAGAACAATTTAAGGCAGAATATGAGAAATATTTAGAAGAAGTAAGAGAGAGGGAAAAGATCGAGAGGGAGAGATTGAAAAAGGAGGAGCAAGAAAAGTACTTTAAAAATATAATTCTACAAATAGATAAATGATATCAGTTTCGAACAGTTTGATTAATCGAGTTGTAATATTTACTTAGATTAAGAGGAGAGGAAGAGAGAAAGAACAAACTGGCGACGTTAGCAGCTGTTAGAGCAGAAAAAGCTATGAGCACTAGTGTCGTGTCCTCTGAGGAAAACAAGTTGAAAAAAGTTCCTAGTATAATACCCAAACCGTTGATAAGCCCATCTTCTGATATAATTGCACAGACATCTAAAGACAAGTAAGGAAAGAATAATATTTTGCATTATTTGTGGAAAACTATACAAAAATTATTTAACGGAATAAGATTTTTCAGAAGGACACCTACCATAGATCGTTCGACGAAGCCATCTGTGCTTATGAGTGACAATCATACTTTACGGGACATAGTGTTGCCGACTAAATTAATGCACAATTTCCTCAAGTTGGCTTTTACTAATACAATGAATAATAAAGAAACCTGTGGCATCTTGGCAGGAAAATTAGAAAGAAATAGATTGTTAGTCACCCATCTATTAATTCCTGAACAAATTGGGTCTCCAGATTCTTGTTTAACGCATAACGAAGAAGACATATTCGATTACCAGGATCAACATAACTTAATCACCCTTGGTTGGATACATGTATGTATATCTCTTTATATATTTTCGCTTATTTGTGAATTTTGAAATGAAAATGCTAATTATAATTTACAGACACATCCTACACAGACTGCGTTTCTGTCCAGTGTCGATCTCCATACTCATTGTGCATACCAACTTATGATGGCAGAAGCAATTGCCATTGTTTGTGCTCCAAAATACGACGAGTACGTACAAACTATAAATTTCTAAAATTTTCTAATGTACTGTTGCTTGAGAAATATTATCCTTTTTTGTAGGACGGGATTTTTTATTTTAACTCCAGAATACGGATTAGATTTTATTGCAAACTGTAGAGAAACAGGATTTCATCCACATCCAGCCGAACCATCGCTGTATACGGTAATTTACAAAGAAATATATATATATATATATATATATATATATATATATATATATATAATGCTGATACATACAATAACTTGCAGTTCAAATGTTTATATTAACAAATGTTCTTTTCAGAAAGCAAAACATTGCAAATTAGATGTAACAGCGATGATAGAAGTAGTAGACTTAAGAAGAAAATGACATCTTTCAACGGTAATGTTATTCACTTGATATAACAAACTATTAATGGTCATAAAAAATTGAAAATACTTTTGCTTACCTAATACAAAAATCTAGAAGGAATGTTGCAAACTAACATTTGCAAAGCTTTCAATATTTTTATGATAAAGTATTTAAGAAGTATTTGACGTATTTAATATATAAAAGATTGCATTTAAAACTGTACTAAAGTTTTTAGTGAAAACAAATTTATCAATAATGCAAAATAAATTGTAGCAAGTGGCACGAGAAAAACAATTTGTGTGTAACTTCGCAAATTATATTTATTAATTAATAATTAAATTAACTGAAAATAATGAAGCTTTATAATAGGTGAACAACAATTTAGCAAATAGCAACCCGTCATTTAATGTTTTTCGTGCGTATTTATTTTTTTTAACTCTGTCACACAATTTAGTTTCTCTTAACGAGGTTAATGACTCGACTACGAGTTACACATATACATATATAAAAAAAAGGGAGGAGTGGATACGTCTAAGATTACAAAACACGGATGTGCTTCTATTATTTTTTCATGGTACTCATATTTATCCGTACGGATAATAACGTTAGAAGATAAATGTACAAGTTCAACCAAAATTGTTATGAATGTTAGTGATGTGCAAAATCTGTCTATAAGTTTATGTGCCTTTTTGAGAAAAAATGGTGTTCAAGCATGCTGATTACGTGGAGGCTGTACAATATTTTCCAAGATCGCTGTGAACTGCATAAGACCGTAAAATCGAAAAGTAAATAAAGGCGTTGACATTATAATATATGCTAGTCATAATTAATCTACAGAGCTTGCTACGAAGTATATTGAAATTGGTATGTTGTTGATGTATCCGCTTGCGCAATGCGTCGTTGTAATTCTCATTAGAAACGTTGTATATCCGAATTGTAATAGGCAACGGTGTTAATAAGCTCTGAGATATTCGTACTAGTTAAGTAGCTGATGCAGCTGATTCGTGTACTTGTACATTCGATCGCGCGGCTCACGTTTTCCTTCTGCTAAGTTTCTTGTTCTTCGATAAATATGCAGCTCCTCGTATGTAAATACAACCATACAATTTTCTTAATCGTTTCCTTAAGCAATACAAGGTGCAAAGATTAGTTTTCGTCGTAGGAAAAACCGATTTCAATGCCAAATCGCGTTTAACTATACGATATAATATACGCGAGACCACAGAAATGTAAATCTTATTTAATTTAAAAACATATCAATGTAAGAGATAATTTATTGTAACTTAGCTGGCCTAATTTCTGCGTGTATCACGTGAGACGATGTTAGCAAAGAATTTATATTTCTCAAACAAAGAAATAAATTGTGGAGTAATTTAACCAAGACAGAATATCTCTTTTTTTCTTGTTTATATATGGAGCAAATGGTACCAGTCGTTTAAATACATAATATGTGTATGCATGCGCGCGGCAATGCGGGGACCATTGTGGTTTCTTTAGCGGGCTCTAACCGAACGAGATTGTTCGCTGGCCGAGGGCGCGGAATAAAACAACGCGTGGTTCATAAGAAAGAAATTATTCAGACCCAGGATACGGAGAGTTCTAAAGGGAATCCATTGTAGGCAGACGCGCGTACTCCGTGAGAATGCTTCCCGCCATTCACATCTCCTCGCGTATATCGAATTACCTGCGTTGAAGGGTTTCGCGCTTTGCAGGGTTTTATTGACGGCAGGGTCAATCTATTTTTACGTGGTAGCTTACCTTACCTACGTGCTCCCCGTTTCAGTGCTTGCACACCGAGCCGTAAATCACGCTACGCGAAAGTATTCTCCTTGCGCACGATCCCTTACCCTTGCCAGCTTCACCCTTACCTCCCCGTCTTTCTCTAATTGTCTTTACTTATCGACGCGTCGCTGCACTTTTTCAATCGCACCGACGAACGAACTTTTACGAACCCCATGCTCGCGGACAATCATTTTTCAAGATATCGGGATCCAAGAAAAATAAAAATTAAAAAATCAGAAATATTAACGAATCTTCCGGTATCAATAAATATACTATATACAAAAGCTCATATAAATACTATACTCATATAAACTAAAAATACTATAAATATAAAAAAATACTATACTCATATATAAATACTCATATAAATACTATATTCATATAAATACTATACTCATATAAATACTCATATAAATACTCATATAAATACTATACTCATATAAACTAAAAATACTATAAATATAAAAAAATACTATACTCATATATAAATACTCATATAAATACTATATTCATATAAATACTATACTCATATAAATACTCATATAAATACTATACTCATATAAATACTCATATAAATACTATATACAAATAACTCAGATTTTTTATTTCTTCAGAATCGCGTCGCGATTCGATAGATCCGATATGAATTATCAGAATTAAATTCGATGAAGCAGTAAAACGGGGACGTTTCGATCGTAAATGCAACTGCGAAGGTGCGGATAACGGGTCGTTCTCGACAAAAAAAATGATCGCGATCGGTGATCGAATGCCTATCGCTTCTAATGAAAGAATATTATGTAAAGCGTTTGACGTAAAACGGAAAGTGATAGTATACGATTTAACCCCGCGCCGCAAAATGGTAATACGCGTGCTGGCCTATCGAAACGAGCTTGGCATAATTGGAAAATTGAATTTATCTATCGATTCCTGGCCGCGGTGACGCGCGTATCGCATGCCGAGATCCGATGCAGATTTTCTTTCTGGGAAAAACATCGCCAGTCGCAAGATGCGATCTATCGACGTATTAATTGTTGCATACGTAATTCGAATTACCATTATTTAAACATCGCTTAGGCTCGCTGGTTAAATCACCCGTTTACCTTATTGGCGACTGCCCAATGACGTATCGGTTTTCCTTAAAAACGAACGAAAGATCGTTTCCTGTTTCCATTGAACGGATACAGAACCGTATCCGCGGGGTGCGCGGAGGTTTTTAACGGACCTTACCGAGCGGATAAGGTCGATCGAATGAACGATCAACTGTTTCAGCCTTCGAGGACAGATACTTTCATTGTTTCCGTACTTCGAATGGTAATTCTTTGAAAATATCCCCAAGGTGCTACTACCTCCAGCCTTGTACCGTTCTGTGCGAAAAAAAAATCTCTGTCGCTCGATCTTGGAAGATCTTCGGACCAACTGAAACGTCAGCATAAGCTTAAACCAGGTGCACGACGATGTCCTCCCACGATTTTCTCAGGAGACGCACAAAATCGCGTAGAATGGAACGGCAATGTGGCGCGTACGTATCATTCTATTACGCCGCCTTTAATCTTGTTTTTACTGGTTCTTGCTGTCTGATATCGATCAGTGCCGTACAGTGAGAATTTCAGCACACGTGGATCTATTCTGAGAACGTGGAACGAGGTGTACACACTGTGCTATGTGATAAAAGTCAACGCGATTATCCTTAACAGTCGCGGCGATTCATTCGGTATTCAGTAAATTACGTAATAACGATGATTGGGTATCCACGAATACCTGGATAATGGAATAACGCACGCGAAATGCATTTTAGAAGCAGCTGTTTATCCAACGCGGACGTCTGCGTTTTTTTGCAATTGTACGTATACGCGAACGACAGATAATTTGCAACAGTGTTATCTTTCGTTGATGTAGGAATTTGGACGCGCGATCTTCTCGCGTCGTGTATTACGGATTACGGTAAATTCTCCCTAATTGACGCTCAGGTTGTACACAAAAATGGACAATTTGGGACGAGGAGATTTACAGTTTTCTTTTATGCTACTACTTTTTATAATTAACGATTGTTAACAACTATATAAACGTGTCAAAAAGTCTCGATTAAACGCATCTCTCCTTCCCAAATTGTCCATTTTTGTTTCCAAGCCGAGCGTCAATTAGGGAGAATTTACTGCATGTATATTAAATTCTCCCTATTGGGATCATGGAATGAAAATGAATATGATTCTAATACTTTGCTTAACACGTTCCGTGCCACGTGTACCATCGATGGTACACGCTTGCATGTTTACTTAGTGAACTGAACAAATTGTTTACAAGAAATTTAGAACCGAAGAATCAATTTCCACCGCAAGAATGGGCGTTGATAAGTTTTTGTTACGTTGTTATGTGTACGAGAATTAATAATTGCACGTAATACATCAAGTTTTAGTAAAATATCAAAGTGTGAAGATTCGAGTAAAAAAAGCTCGGCACGGAACGTGTTAAAAGACTTCATTTTAATCCTGTATTGAGAGAAGGTATACGAGCGAAACCGATCGAGCGACCAAACTCTACTGAGTGTCCGGTAAGAAGAAACGCTTCTTTTATACCCTTTTTGGGTTCGTCGTGTCCACCAATCAGAGACGTTTTATTTGTCGCGTTTTACATTGTATACGTGACGCTGGGACCCTCAAACAGTCAGGGCACGATGTATATCAAAAGGTACCGGCGATGATGTATCGCGGCATCTAATATATACAGTTTACGTCACCGTCGCTGCCCGCTGAAGGAGCCGGCGAAATGTAAACCGATATCTTAACTGAAGATATCTTACTAAGTAAACTATAGATTAATTTTTGTTCGAGACTAAAATGTCAACACTCCCTAATTTTTCTTCAGGCTTGTAAACAAAAATGGACTATTTGGGCAGAGGAGATACGACTATTCGAGCCTCGCGTCTCGTTTTTATAATCGTAAGAACGAGGCGCGAGGCTCGAATAATCGTATCTCCTCTACCTATATTGTCCATTTTTGTTTACAAGCCTGAAGAAAAATTAGGGACAATTTACCGTAGCCTTAAAGATAGGACGAACGGATCCTCGCTAGTTCGTTTCTGTATTAAACATCGCGTCGTGTAGTATCGGTCGATTAATAGCAACGAGAATTCGATAGAAAAGATCTGCCGTATGATAGAGTATCGATCGCGGTGGCTCGATTCCATTAATTGCTGAATTTAATATTGAGTAAGGTCAGGTCTTACGCCGCGATCGGCCCCCGACGATAGATCTTGAAATATAAAGCAGGCTCGTAAGGAGGCAGGTAAATTCTACGCTCTCGTCTGTACACAAAGTATATTGTACCGAGAAGCTGTGTTTATTGAACCACACTCGATAAGGAAACAGTCTTATCGAATCTCGCGAAGCTTAAACAAATTGACTTTGCCGCGAACACGGTAGTCGATGAAAATACGTCTGTTACCTCGTCGAATTGAAAATAATCGTGCGTACGCAGGATTAAGAAACTTGTGCGCGGAATTCTATTTCCTCCCCTTTAATAACTTCGTACATTCGTTGCAAGATTATCGTGCAGGACGTTGCGAATCCTGTCACGTTCGAGAAATAATATGAAAGTCTAATTCAAATATTTTAGGTATTACGGTAAATCCCCCACCCCCCTCGTTTTTATAATTGTTGACAATCGATGATTCCCAAGTTGTCCATTTTCGTTTACTAGCTGAAAAGAAAAATTAGGGAGAATTTACTCTGTAACGAATTTTAGAAGATTCAAAGTCCGAGAAACGCGCGGAATTTACGATCTGGTAATGAAACGATATATGTTATGTTGTTTCTCACTGTTTTCTGTGAACTTTAAAACGGTCGGTCAGTGTGTGGAAACTCTTAATGCTCGATCCGAAAGATTAAACGATCTTTGCCGAGGAGCGATCCTCGAACAAGCGAATCTTTTCGATAAAGGTATAACTCGATAAGCTTAGGATCATTTATAATTCTATTTAGCAACCTTTTCAACCTTTATTCGTACCTCTTCGAGACTCGCGAGATTTGATACAAACCCCAGCGAAACACTGTCGGCGATTTTAATTAAAATTGCCAGAAATATTTATAGTCCGCGTGCAAACGGACCTCGAGCGTCAAAAAGTATCCCCGAAAAGTTGAATCGGAGCCGACAACGCGACATCGAACCGCGCGCTCGAGATACGAACAACGCGTGATTCGAACAATGCGCCGCGAAGTCGTTGAATCCCTTATCATCTAATATCCTGCACTTATCCAAATAATACTGAATTTGTAATGAATCGTACGTCTCCGGCAGCGTCTTGTGACGCGTTCGCACACGCGACGCGTTGCCTTTAGCCCTCTCTTCGTTGCCTGCTCCGTATGTGCCTCACGGAAACGAGCGGAACGCACAGTATGCTGTTGCTCCCGAAGGAAGAAAGAAGCGACGGCGGTCGACGGTGTGATTCGGTTCGTCCACGTACTCCCCGGATACCGTAAACGTGTGCACACGCTCGTTTCGCAACATGGAATAATATATCGACCGGTGCTACGATCGATAATACTCGTTTTAACAAACGGGGAACGTTCGTCTGCCTACCCGCGCGCCTATCCGGCAAAAGTTTACCAGTTTCGTTATACGTGAAAAAGGGCGCAGCTGCCGTTTCGATCTCATTGTCGAAAGGAATCGCGAGCGAGTTAATACCGTCCCGGAAGCGACAGCCAGCGGATATACGTCGCTGGTCTCGAAGCCGTTTCTCCGGAGGGCATCGCACACAGTGCTTGGTAATACGAATAGCAAATAGTACGAATAGCAAATTGGTCTATCTCGCTTTGGAATTTCGCTTGAAAAATTATTCCGCTTGTTCCGCTTCGCGGTACACATGTACATCTGTGTATATCGTAGAGAGTTTTATTTGCGGCGATTCGCGACGCGTTCGCGAGAATACGCGCTACGAAGCGTACGCCTGTTGCTCGGATTAACGTTGTAAAACGGAATTCGGTGAATGGTAACCAGTTTTGTGCGACTATTTCTGGACGGCACGAGATTTCGCGTGTCGCGGGAGGCCGCGTTTCTTAGAATCTCGGCTCGGCATGGGCGCGCATTGTTTGATCGCGGTGACGCGTGGGTCAGGTGTTAAACGGCACGTGAGCGATTTTTCTCCAAAACGTTGCTCTCGACCCTGGTACCGCGGAAACGCGTCATCGAGTTTATTTAAATAAACGGCAGAGCCGAGCATCGGCTCTCCGCGTTCCCTGGGTAACGATTGTGTAATTGCCGGCGCCGATCGACGTTCGTTTCCTGAAAACTGGCGAGAGAGCTCGGCTGGGCGAGGAAACGCGCGGCCGACAGTGGTTTCCCCGAAGTATGTAGCACGTAAAACAGACCCGGCGAGAGGTGAAAAGTGAACGGCGAAGCGGCGAAACGGCGTCGCCGATACAGTGTTCCGATTATTATTTTCTACGGCCGCGAAAGGAGTCGCGGGTCAAATTGTAATGCAATTGATCGTGGGATGCTGTAACTGGTCGTAATATCGGTGTAATCGCGGTCGAACTTTGCCTCGTCGCGTGTGATCGTCCTACGCCGTTTCTTCCACTGTCGGCTTTAGCACCTGCCGGAGCGACGGCGCTGCGTCGCGACGCGTCGCGACGAGACGCGACGAGAGGCCGACGAGACGCGCGGCGTACGTCGTTTCCCGCAGTTTTTGCGGACGCGGCGTAGCGATTCCACGGCGAACGATTATACGAATAGGGAAAAAGTGGAACGTTTTACTTTCACGTTTGACGAAGGTATGCGCTATCAGAGCGTGTATTATGCGCGCACACGACCCGCGGAATTGGGTTAATCCTCCTCGACCTCGCGCGAACTTTTCCTCCCGCGATTGATATTATTGGAAACCGTTGGCGGCGGCATTCGCGGCACGGGTTTCGTTCGAACGTGACCTCGTCAAAAATACGTTCACTGGTTACCGTTCTATCGGCACGGCCACTCGATACGTACGATAAACCGTGTACAAGATAGTTGGATATCGCAATTATCGGCGATACCGTCGGAACCGTCCTAAAGGTAATTATGATAATGGATTGCTTGCTCGCTTTCTTTCTCTTTCGCGTGCGATAAGAGCCGTGCCGCGTTTCTCGGAATGCCCTGTGCACCGATAGTCGCTGACGTTTCAACACGGTGAACAGTTCTATGCGTTTTCATCCCCGCTTCCACGTGTACGGCGCAATTATCTGCATCGCAAACCTAGTCGCGAACGCCGTAGTTTCTTCAACTTCTCGCGAACTTCTTCGGGGTTTCGCAGCCTCGATCCTTTGAAAGTGTTTTACGTCTCGGCGCGATAGTTCACAGTCCGAGAAATCGGGACGCGTTCGAGTCTTCTTTAGAAACGGTTTTGCTTTTGTTCGAACGCTTCGAAGTCGGATAACTTCTTCGAGGCGTAAAAAGCGTGTTACGCGGAGATTTCGTTCCCGGAAAAAAAGAGGCCAACTTACGATCGCATTCTATCTGGACGGCCAATCGTTTTCCGCAATTAAAGGCCGCGTTTCCCGTTCGATGTTTCTCATTAGCACGTGCCGCACGTAGCACCGTAAAAATGTCGGCGCGCTGCCGAGGAAGGAGAGCCCGCGTATACGTAACCTTGCCGTAGGAATCTGGCACGTGTTCATTTCGGTAGAATTTTCCCGAGATTGCCACCGAAATCGCCGGTGATCCCGGTCGACGTTGCGGCCGCCATCTTGGTCACCGGTAGCTGACGCAGCTTTCGTCTATTTTGCAACGATGATCGAGGTTGATCGGCATCGAGCGCGACACCGACCGCTGCTATCCGATAAAACGTTGTCCTTTTGTAAAGAAACCGATCCGAAAACGGTGGTGGGTGGCGGACATTAATTTTTTCCGGTCGATCGGTAGGCGCCTTCCGTGTCGCGGCAATGCTGCCGCGTGATGCTCGACGGAATAATTAACGCGGCGGGTTTCGTACGCGAACGGTGTTCGGATTTTATCGTCGTGAATCGGTGCCGCGTTAAAGAGCGCTCTCAAAATTTTCCTTCGAAAACTGGTTTTTCTGGTTTTTCTAACCGCGAACGAGGCGCTCGAGAGAGAGAGAGAATCTTTCGCCTCGCGTCAACGGCGGAGAATAATGCAATGCGAGATTTTACCATTTGGCTACCTCTGAATTCTAAATATGAATGAGAGTCTTTGCGTCCATGTTCTTTCACGATTTATTATTAGATTTAGGTGGCAACGTTTTTACTCGCCGCAAAGTGACGGTGCGAAACTAGAATTGCACTCTGTTCGGTGTTTACGTCGAACGTAAACGACAGGCTTTGCAACGTTCCACCCACGTTTCTTCTTCTTTCTCTTCTCGTTCGCTTCGCGTTGCGCATTCTTCTTCTACGCTAGCGTTTCATATTGTTCCATATCGTTTCTTGGATCGTTTCACTTCGCGTTGTTTCTACTTGTGCAAATCGTCGACGCGACCGGAGATGTTTAACGCTGGATTCACGGAGCACAAGAAACAGCTGTTTTACGTTAAAAAAAGTAACGATATGAGACGTTTATTCTGATTTTTAACAAGTGTTATTTGAACATTTACCGTGAGTAACATATGAATTGAATAAATAACTCGTAAATGCATCTTTGCGATACGAATAATCGTAAATTAAAGAATTAGCGAACCCGTCATTTTGACAGGTTCCGTAAATTGTAATGACGGCCGGAAGTAAACGAGAGAAATTCGTGGAAAAGTTAGAGTGGAAAAGTCGCCGCAGGTAAAGCGGAGATACTGATACCGATGCTACGAGGGAACAAATTGGAGTCGGAGAGGGCGAACTAATAGGGGTTGTTCGAGGGTGGGGACGTAATAAAACTCTCTCGTAATTTGGGTAGTGCCAGGAACCTTTTCCCCCGAAAAGAACAATGTATTGCCCGACAGAGATATCTTTGCTGCTCGGTTTACTGACATTTTACGACACGAATGCCGTTTACCGCTATTTCGAACAATAAAATTACAGGAACTAAACGAAGAAATGTTTCCTCGAGTCGTGCTCGTTGGTATCGGTAGCTTCTAAAAATGCCGAGTCCGATGTGAAAATGTGTTTGTTATGTGTCTAGTTTATCTAAGATATCGGATAGAACGTTTCGAGTGGTCATAGACAACGGTCACGTTGAAGTTGAAAATTATCATCTTGATTTCAGATTCGATTTCGCCACGCAATTACAGCGGAAAGCGATAAAGCTGGAAGAGAGGAGCTGGCGCGACGGTAGAACGGAAATTGCAAAGGGTGTTCGAGTCGCTGGAGGGACGGGACGAGAGCGCGAGGACGATGCTTCGGCTACCCGTGGTCACCGTTGCGATCATTTCGATGCTCGGTAAGGCGATTATCGAAAATACCGTGAATTGGACATCGGAATAAGATAACAGAGGCGCCGACTGATCGCGGAATCATCGAATTCGTCTCTCGCGCGGCAATAATACGAATACTCGAATCCGCGTGTTTTTGCTCGAATTCGCGAGATTTTCGCGAACGCCGCGTACGCTGCAAATGTGAATTTCTGTCCTTTGTTAGTAAGCGGTAATACGGTGTTACCAAACGCGGTGGTCCAGAAGGGTGCCACGGAGACTTCGGCGATCCCGCAGACGAAGATCGATGCAACGAACCCTCCGTCGATCAACGATAGCTCGGACGCGATAACTTCGGTCGATCCCGGCGAAAATAAGAAGGGTGAGTACAATGGAACTTTTCAACGATTTTTGGTCCTTTGTACCCGCGCCGGCTTGGCCGACATATAGATCGCGAGAAGTTGATGGCGCGGCTCTGCTAACAAAACGTGAGACCGGAACGTTGAATCGAACGTTCGACGAAGCGTTTTTACCGTTTCATGCGATTTAACTGCCGGCGACTGTCAGGAATTTGCGAACGTTTTATCAGCGTTGCATTATTATTTCATATTCAGGGGGTGTAGATGTTAACAAAGCTGCTGCATCGCCGAAGACGACTAATGTTCCCGGAACGATACCGCAGCACATAGCGAATCCGAGCGAATCGGAGAAGCATAAAAAGTGCAATTCGACGAAGGAGCCGGAGGACATGCAAGGATGCTACGTAACACCGTCCGATAGCGGGGAAAACGTGGACGAGAATGCGACGCAAACCGTGACAGGTACAACTGGCAGAAATTTAAAGTAAATTGGCTGAATCTTGATCTATCTTTGACCTTTGATTAGAATCAACAACAATCGCGAGCGCCGTGACCAAGAAGCCCGAGGCGAATAAAACGGAATCTCAGACGCCGGAACCTTCGCCGGAGAAGCCCAAAGAGAACGATAATAGAACTAACAACAAGAAGAAGGTGAATAAGGATGATAACAAGGAAAATGATAACAACAAGAAGAAGGTTACCGTGGATAATAATGGCAAAAGTAATACCAACGTCACTATAGTTATGATAAATTCGACGAAACCCACGGATCATGTGGTTTACGAAGTTGTGTCCACCGAGGCGAGTCACGAGAAAAACACGAATGACACAGGTACAAAAAACATACATGTTGCGCAGGCTACGCGAATAGACTGAATATTTTTATGCGGAATACAAATTGTCTTACATTAATTGCAAGATACAGGAATTCCGTGAATGTTTCGCATAAGCCCCGTACGTAAAGAATCGAATAGAAATGAATATTTGAACGTTGTGTCAACGAATTGTTTTATCTAGGAAACGGCACGATATTTAGCACCGTGCAGCCTGTCGCTCTCGATGGCACCACGGTATCGACTAATTCGGTAGCGCCGCTGATAGCAGACAAAGGAGCAATTAAAGAACCCGGAGATGTTGTTGCACAAGTGAAATCGGCGGAACGAAACAAAAGTATGCCATCCGGTGTGATCGCGTTGATTACTGCGATGAGTTTTGGCGTCGCGATCGCAACAGTATACATTGGAATGATCGTCTGGAGGCGGTATGTTGAGTAAGTTGCGGAACAAGTTTTTCAAAATGATTAAATAGAGGACCAACGAAGTGTTTTATATGCGTGAAACGAATCGTTTCCAGGTACAGGTACGGCCATCGGGAGTTACTCGTTAACGAACTAGAGTTCGATACTAATGATTTGCGTCATTTCGAGGTGAGTGATATGTTAATGAACGTTAAACGACCGTGCGTCGATTTGTAACTGTATTGTACATTGTTTCAGTTGTAATTCGAGGAGAGTTAAGGAATTTGCGAAAAGAGGTACGATCGAATGACTCACAGCTGACTCACAGCTGCTATCATACACCTATTAAAGATTCATTAATCTGTGATACTAAGGACATGCTTTGCGACTGACAGTCAACGAACCAAATATATTTGGATAATGTTATATACATTTATTGTAAAATAATTGTTTTATATGTATGTATACAACCCGACTTTTTCAACAAGTTAGTCGTTCATTCCTGCTCCTGTAGTCGATTACAATAACGTTACTATTATTTATATTTTCCCATTTTATTTCACACGATGATGATAACACACGGATCGTTCAGCAACGTGTCCGCGTGTTTTTGAAACTGTATGGGTGCTAGAACGAAATGTATCGGTTCCCTAAATGATTCTTGTGAGCGATATACTTTATTGTTTTGTAGTATTCCGATTGTTATTTAATACGTATTAAATTTTTGTAATCTAGCATTATTACTTTTGCTTTTCATTTTATATTATACCGTATGTGATAAACGTGTACATATTGTTAGTAAAATAAATAAGTGGAGTATTTTTTTAAATAAAGAGTATTTTATTTTAGCGTTTATGCAATTTAATCGACGATAAACCGAATAATATAAACGTTGTAATTATACTAATAGTAAAAATTACCTGTATAAAATGTGATAGATACAAATATTACAATGTTCTGCTAAAACCTATACAATTACTAAACCAAAAAATTTGCGCAACAATATATTTATTTATAAATTTGTTTAAATCACATTCTAAAAAATAGGTACAGATAACAAATACATATTTTGCATTTGGTAGATCGTATCGTTTCTTTAGTTTCGAAGCTCAATTAATATATGCGTATTTAGCACATACCTCTCTCCTCTATGAGATGTCTACAATGTTGGTTGAAGGAATATTTGTGTAAATTATCGATGACATTGTAAATGGCAAGTACATACAATGACATTTGTGAATCCAGCGATATTCATTAAGCTTTCTTCTTTGCAACTATAAGGGGACCCACATTGTCGTCTTGCTCTTGATTATGAGGTCCGTGAGATCCATCGCAATACGGCCACTGAAATAAACAAGAATACTTATCGATACTAATATTTTAGTAGGCCGGTTTATCTCTACGAATAATAAATGGTAATGTATACAGAAATATTAGTTGCTCCGTCTGAGGAAATTGTGATTATATAACGTGTGTGTCACAAGCATATTCTTGGATAAGTTTAATGTAGGTCAGTAATCAACTATGCTGAATACCGAAATACTATAGAACTTACATTTTTAGATCTCCAACAGCGACAGAACACAGCCTTCTCGGTTATATCTTCTATATCAACAGAATCTACTACTTTAGCCACATCTTTTTTAATCGTGTGGTTAACACGTCCGCACGGCTGGAAAACATAATTTTACAAATAAACGGATTTGAATAAAAATACTGACAGCTTGATAGTGGATATACACTTTTCATTAATCATAAATATTAAGCAAAAGTATAGAATATTATCGAAAGAGAGCAAAATGTCGGTAATTAAAGATTATCGACGTGTCACGGTGTTACATAATCTGTGAATGGGAAAGTGAAATATACCGTAATATGTTACTAATGTCCTTGGTATTTCGGTAACAGGTAGGTTACTTACCGGTCCTCTTGCTAACGGACAAAATGCTTTGTAGGACATATAACCGATGCCACCTAGCATGGCAGTTGGTGGAATTAAAGATATCCAGTCTCGTACTAAATGAAAGGACAGAGTGCAATTAATTTCATATTATTAGCAATCTTACGAGCAATATAGTAGTTAATAAGTTTGTCGTGACATGCTAAATTATCGACTTTCTATTGTTATTCTGTATGATTTTCCGAAATAATTGAATATTTACAAAATAGAATGTTCATTTACTCACTTCCTAGTCGGAACCATCCTCCTATAGAATCTGGAATCGGCAATCCAGATAAATAATTAGGAATAGATATCTTGACGAGATGTGCAATTGGCTCCATGTTTGCTGATATTTGCTATTCCTACTATCTGAGTCAAATCACGTTCGGGATATGAATGCAGACCAGTTGGCGGTACACGGTAATCACTAGCTTAAAGTTACGGAAGTTTACGTTATGAAATATAAATAAAGAATTAAACGTATGTATACCACATACTATTAAAAGATATGATTTAAAATGAAAAATATATCAACATAGTTATTTCGTTGGAAACAAACACGGTTCTGTGCAATACTCTGACGCACCTTTTTAAATAATATCTAGTAATTGTTTCATGATTATATGCTTCATTACGTGCGTTTTTTAAATTCAAATGTCTATGGTGTTATTCAAACTAAGTATTCGAACAGCGAAGGAAGCATATTTATTCGCCAATAAATATGATTAAATTATTACAAACAATGTAACAATTAAAAATAAAATGTTTGCAAATGCATTTTTAAATTACTTATGTATTTCTAATTGCATTATTGCCGGCAGTTTTTGAGTAACGTAGTCCCCCTCGGGTGAAAGACCGGCAGGGTCCAGTAAACAACTAACGGTTTTAACTAAGCTAAAGTTTGGATCTAGAAGCGTAGGATTCGTCAACGTTATCTGCTTTCTGAATTACAACTGCCAATAACAACTTCTCAAGTTTAAAAAAAATGTAAATGCCAAATAATTCTACCACTTCAATATATCAAATATTGCGAAGATTTAGCAGCCATCTGGAGACAAGTATCAGAAACCTTGTCACCATGCAGAATTCTTGCGCAAGCGCGTATACAGTATTTCATTGCGATGTAATTTCCAGAGCGCACGCGTACCGAAGCAGTCTTTCACGAATCTAATATTAGCATGCGATAAGGCAAATGTTTGAACATTTGTACAAACACACAAATCATAATTCTCTCACCGTACAAGGACATTCGATCATCCGTGCGATCTGCTGCATCGCGTTCGTACACTTGGGATTCAAATATTCCCGCGCATTCGTATGTTTCCAATTTTTCGCACGCGTATCGAGTATCGAGTGCAAGGACGTGGCAACACTGGGCTGCAGTAGCGTTTCAAGGTCGCCCGCTGTAGACGATACAGAAAGATCAAAGGTGCCGACAGAAGCACAAAACACTTTTACGAAGATGAAACTCCTACGCTTTTCAAAAATCGATTTTCAATGCGCATGTGTGCACAAGTAGACGCGTCTGGAAAATAGCGACCGAAGACCACCGCGCATGCGTAAACATTGTCACGAACTCGCAATTATAAGTGCCATCTTACGGGAATATTTGTGTCGCCTTGTTGGAACTCGAAACGGGTACAACCTTTAGTTAAAAACATTTGGTTACTTACCCAACAGCATAGAAATCATATTTTAAGTAATATGGTATATTAAGTAATAGAAATAATATATATTAAGTGATATATGGTATATTAAGTAATAGTAATAATATATATTAAGTGATTGGGTATTCCAATCACCGGGATCCTGTATTTGCCGAACATTGGTTTTCAGCACAGTCCGTTTCAAATATTGCCGCGTTTTCCAACGTTTCGAATGTTTGCGCACGCATGATCCCTCTCCTCCTTCGTTCGGTGGCCAGGAGACAGGGATGGAAACATCGAGGCCGGAGAAACGACAACGCTGGCCGTACGTGGAGCGTCAAAGTCGCCGGGGACACGAAGCGTCGTAGTTTTCGGCAGGAGTTTCACATCTGGTGTACCGTGAAACCATGCGAAACCGGACAGGAGTTTCGGTTTCGGCTCTGCCAGGCTTCGACTAGTCCGGGTCTAGTCCGTGGACGCCGGGATGCCTTGTAGGTGGCGCCATCCAGTCAGAAGGTATATGCCGAGCAGGGTGGAGGTGTCTGCGTCGTCCGCAAGGATACGACGTCGGTTGCCGCGACTGGCCGCGACGCCGCCGCGGTTCGCGCAGGCACAGGTACGAAGTGCGCGCGTTTTCGAGGCGGTATCACGAAAAGGCGCAGGAGTGGCGTTACCACGTATCGTGTCCGATGTTGCTGGTGTCTGGCACCGTTGACGGGCAGTGGCAGTGGTAGTAGCAGGAGGTTCGGCGGCATCGTCGGGTAGAGGTGATCAGGAAAGAAGAGGGAAACCAGGGGAAGGACAGAGATAGCAGGCAGTTGTATCGCGCGGTGCAGTGCGAAAAGTGTTCGCGAAGGGGGCCCCTGGTTCATCCCGTAAGCGTGTGGGTGGTGCGTGCGTGTGTCAAGCGAGCACGTAGAAACGTTGACTAGTGACGCACCGACACATGCACACACCGTGTTAGGAAAGGGGATAGAGAAAGACGGAAAACACGGGCTGCCGGATAATCGTTGTGCACGGTGTGCGGGTTTCGTGAAGGTGCGTCAAATGACAGTGAGGTGATCAATGTGCTTGAAACATGGCTGAGGAGCTGGTGGTCACCCTGAACCGCGGCGACTCGTCCGGATTCGGGTTTTCCCTCCTCGGCACCGCTGGCCTGCCGCACGTCATTTACGACATCGTCGAGAACTCGCCGGCAGCGAAGAGCGGCAAGGTAAGTTCGAGTCCTATTCCGAATCCGTATCCGAACAGAGAGAGAGAGAGAGATAGAGCCCGGTTCGATGGTCGCACAGGTAACCGCGTGCCCGTTGCCGTCGGCGGCATCGGTGGCTTTCGAATTCGCCTAAAACTCTCGAACGCCCCGATCACTGATGCCGAGGGGGACTGAGAGCAGTCGTTACCGGTTAATGGAAAACATTGCGAGCGGGACTGTTCGATGGTGATCTAGGCGCGACGAGTGTGTATGCCTCGATTGCAGAACTTCGAGGACGGTCAAAGGTGGCATTGCGAAACTGGCAACCCCATGAGATATGCATGCACTTTCAGAATCCTGTGAATGCAAGAGCCTGAAAATAACGCCCGGTGTATATCGACCCGTGTTATTATCACGAGCACCCTCTGTCGCCCCGTCTGTTTCTTCCTCGACCTCCGATTACTTTTTATTCTCACGCTTTGCGAGCGGTGTTGGTGCTTCTTGTATACACCCGTCTTAACGTCGATGGTACGGCCGGGATGCTGATTGGCTGGGTGGGATCGGTTTAACGGCCACATTCCAGCCTGTCGGTCCCTCTGTCCGTGTGCTTCTATCCTCTCCCTTTCTCTCTCTCTCTCTCTCTCTCTCTCTCTCTCTCTCTCGTTCTCTTTCCCTCTCTCTCTCTCTATCTCTCTCTCTTCTCTTCTCCTCTCTTCTCTCTTTTTCTCTTTCCTGTTTCCTGGGGAAGGTAGCCCTTCCCGACGGTCATACAAATTGGAAAATTTGAATCGGGACAGGACAGCCGGACCTTTTGCACGTACATGCCGCCGGCTGTCTCGTTTTTCAACGGTCCGTCCTCGCGTCCACGGCGAAATATTTTTCAATGCAGCCATGTTTACGTGCCAGAATAGCGAATTCGGCTTCTTATGACAAGGTAGATACGTACATACTATATCACGCGGTGTCCGACTTCCGAGTCGCTTGGAACTACTTTGGCTTCTTGCTGTAACATGCGACGATTTATAAATTGTTTACGCGATTATTTCTCGAGGCCTCCTTCTCCGCCGACTTCTCTCTCGCCAGTGCTTAAAAATACGTTAAAAAATCGTTACCAGCGACCGCCGGCGAATTCGTCCAAGAGTAAAAGATCAAAGGATCTGATATACGGCCGTGTCTGTGTCGGACGATTAAAACGATTCCGTCGGATGGATCGACTTTAAGTCATCGAAACTTTTTTTCTTCCCGGTGCACGCAAGCGCGCGCCGTTATCGGTTCGCCAATTTTTTCGCGGCACCGGGTAATCTTGCAAATTGAATTTATACCATTCCACCGGTGTTGCACAGAATAGATCGATTGCTTTCTCGGAACTGGTTTCCGATACCTGCGTCGGGAAGATGCGTATATGTATGTACATTTCGAGTGGCAGATGTGAAATAGATTAACCGGCGTGTACGGACCAGTTTCGAAACAACCATAAGGTGCGACGGAAATGGAAATACACGTAGAATCGTAGACGGTCGTCTACGGAATATTTGAATGATAATTTATCGGGAGGTGCTGTTAAAAATGTTGTAGTCATTTAACCGTGATTTCGTGATCGTTACAGAATGTTATATTTCTTCAAATTTCGTTCGATATTCGAGAGATTTTTATTCCAAACTTTAGCTAGCTCGAGAAATGAATAATATGCTTTGTTAATGATTACGCATCGTTTGGTTATTGTTATTATTATATCGATCAATAACACGTTTAAGGCGATCGTATTGCAATTATGTTTGTTTGTTTACATTTGCTCTTCGTCGATGTAAGTATATTTTTAGACGAGGTAGCTCTCTTCCCCCCCCCCCCCCTTTCTCTCTCTCTCTCTATTTACGAATCGTGCCAGTGACGAGTAATCAAAGCGAGTGTGCCGAAAATTGTGGGACGCGCATGCGCGCACTTTTTGCATTCTACATAACTGTCGTTCGCAAAAAAGAATGCGTGCAACAGAGGAGCGGCTAGGCATTACGCGTGATTGGAATGTGTCACTTTGTGTCCAACCGTTCCTTTTTTACTTTTACTTTCGGAATTCTTAATGCCTCGTATACACGATACGCGACGGGCTGCGGTATACGTATGTATAAAAATGACTGCACGTACTACTTTCGTTGATGCAACTGACGAAATGATAATCAACTTGTTTAGGACATTTATATCGTGCGAACGATTGCGTTCAACACGTTACCCGGCTGCGTCGGTCGCCGGTAACCGATATTTACGTGCAAAATAACGCAACAATTTTACTCTTTATTCGCGGTATCATCATATTTTATACACGCACGGCGTATATACGCGTATTCGTATTTTGTATTCTTTTTATCGCTGCACGATGACTGTTCTAACGGTTTCCGCGAATCAACGTGCACATATCTATTCCCAAGGAATGCGTAACGCGTCGGGAACTCCGTACGGAATTCAATCGACTCATTGATAGAGAGAATTTACCGGAAGAGTTCGCTTTTTCGAGCACACCGATCGCTCCTACGGAAATTATTTTCAACAATCTCTGCCCGTTCCGTTCGTCGAATTCCGCGCGGAACGCGATGTTCTTTCCTTAATTGATATAATAGCAACGCGAGCGTCCCAGGTCGAAAGCAGGTGAGGCCGACCATATTGGTAGCTACCCCGCTCGCGTTATTCAACCAATACAGAGAACGCGTAACACATTTCCCGCATTGTTCTGCTGTCCGAGTTTCGCTTCGAATTTCAAAAATTGCCTTTTCCCCCCGGTAGAAACTTTCGTGCGTTGTTTGCCGATATACATTCTTTCTAAAGAATTCGATACGAATTGCGCTATATCGTTGGCTCTCCATTCGGGACATTGTGTTACACGTTTAAAACTAAATTGAACATCTCTTCGACAACGATTTCACGGATAAAATAAATACCCGGCCGAGGTGTAAGAAGCTTCGTCGACCGCTCGAAAGGGGTTGAAACGGCGAATCGGTAATAATTACTAAATAACGTCGGCGGCTAACGCGCGGATAATTTGCCTCGTTATTTCTCCGAGCCATCGCATCGGGGTGCCACGCGATTCCGCGAAATGAATGGCTCGCGATTGCCGCGGTATCAATTAGGGGGGCACGTAAGGAGTAGCCGATTCGATAAGGATGCGGCCGCAGTTGCGAAAACACGCGACGAACGCGGCGCGGCACCGCCGGGGGTCCCGGTTTCGATTCTCGATCCAGCTTTCGTTGGCCCGGTCGGTCGGGTTATGAAATTGCTTTCTTTTTCTTTCCCAAATGATCCCGTTGATACTGCCCCGCTCGTCGCCGCCTGGACGTTATGCAACGGCCCGTTGCGTGATAACGTAACGAAAGAAGAACTTGAAGTTTCTCGGATGGCAGGCGGCGGCACGCGAGCCCAACAATTAGCTGAACGCGCGTAGGTACACGTCCTCGAATTTCTCGAATTTATCGATCGATCGCTTTCTTGATAACCGTAAGACGAATGCGCCTCCCTGGTTTCCATAATTAACGGCTCTCGTGTGCGCGCGCGCGCTCGTGCTCGCTCGCTCTCTCGTCCTCTCGCTTTCTCTCTCTCTCTCTCTCTCTCTCTCTCTCGCCCTCTCGCTTTCTCTCTCTCTCTCTCTCTCTCTCTTTCTCTCTCGTCCTCTCGCTTTCTCTCTCTCTCTCTCTCTCTCTCTCTCGCCCTCTCGCTTTCTCTCTCTCTCTCTCTCTCTCTCTCTCACGTCCTCTCGCTTTCTCTCTCTCTTTCTCTCTCGTCCTCTCGCTTTCTCTCTCTCTCTCTCTCTCTCTCGCCCTCTCGCTTTCTCTCTCTCTCCCTCTCTCGTCCTCTCGCTTTCTCTCTCTCTCTCTCTCGTCCTCTCGCTTTCTCTCTTTCTCTCTCTATCTCTCTCTCTCGTCCTCTCGCTTTCTCTCTCTCTCTCTCTCTCTCGTCCTCTCTCTCTCTCTCTCTCTCTCTCCCGCTGCTTCTGGGTTCTTTCCTTCATTTGAAACGAAAAGGGAAAGAGAAAATTGGATACGCTAATTAGAGGAACGAAAATAGGGAAGCGTAGAATTTTGTCTGCACGCTCTGCTGCTTAGTTATACATACAGCATTTTGTTGCCGGGACAAGTGGATGTTGATTTGCAAGCGGACGGATGCTGGACGGTCGGTAGAATTCTATGTGCTTGCCAGATTGTGCGTCGCTGTGTAATGTAAACAGAAAATTGGCACATTTTCTGCACAGAGTGAGTCGGGGAGCTTTTTCTTTGGTAGAATTTAAGAGCTGAACGCGCGCAGTTTTCGTAAACAACCGTAGACACACGGTATTCGAAAGATTTACGATTGTTTATCCTAACAAAAGTACACTTCCATTTGTTAATAACAATAGCGATGATGTACGCGTGTTCCCAGTCAATGGAACGAACTTTAAAAGGAGTTTGCATAATGAACTGTTCACCTAAAACACCGATTCGTCGAATCTGTATTAATATTAATATTAGCTTTTCGTTTTTCCTTCTTAACAATTGTTACGGCGACTTGCCCAAATTAAGTAATGTGAAACTGCCCTGTTATGAACAACTCCTTAAAGAATAATAGAAGATAGGGGTTGCCACGGAGGAGTGTTACCAGCGGACAATCGAGGAGTCGAGATCGGACCGTCGAACGATCAACATCCCACTTCTGAAAGATCTGAATTGTATTTGTATCGAATTGTGTTATAGTTAACACCCTTTATTGTAAATAAAATGCCGCGACGCGAGAGAAATGGTGTAATTCGCAACAATATAAATAAATAACGAATGCATATTAGCACGAACATTCGATATTCTTCGCGAGGGAACGTGTTTTTCCACGAAATTAACGCAGCGTTCTTTGAAACTACGAACGGCATTTTTTCCCGTCCGAGAAACGTTCCCATTCGAACCGCGGTGAATTATTGCTGAAAGCGAAGGGTTGAATCGGGCGCTCTTTCACGGCGCGGCGCGGCGTTATTGCATCAGGTCACCTGTAAAACCGAACCCGAGACGACGACTTACTATTTATCCGACCCTTCTGCAACGCAGGAGATCGCTGTTACACCGACAGTGTCCTGCACCTTGCGTTCTGTTCACATTTGACGTATTAATTTCCGTAGAACTTGCGCGCCGTAATTCGATCCGAATCGATCGCGATCGAAAGTGGGACGCCGCGGGTACGTGTCCGGTATAGCGTATCAAGGTGCCGGTGATATCGTGTGCACAGCACACGGATCAATCACTCCTCCGGACGTCCACGATAGTATTTCGAGATTAACGAATTCATCTCTAATCGCGGCGCGCAAAGTTCGCCCGTCGCGATCGCGAGGAAGAGCGGTTCGCGCGTTCGCCACCGTTAAAATGGTAATTTCCGCGAAGTTGTCGCCCCCACCCCCCGGCCGCGCCCTTCGCAGTCGAGCAGCTAATTCGCCGATAAAAATGCTAAAGACTGCCGCGGCGGACGACAAAGTTTTTCTCTATACTTTCTCGAGCCTCGTGCAACGAGTTCGAAACTGCCGGTTCCGAAGGTCCATGGAATACGCGCGCGCGCGCGCGCGGGTCCATAAGAAAATACGGTTACGCGAGGATGGCCCCGTAAATCGGGCCAGTCGGTGGGGAAGCGGTATTTCACGGGGTTTAAGCGGGCATGCCGGACACCGTGTGCCGTTTCCCTCGTTGAAGAAAATGTAATTTTAGCGATCGGCCAAGGGCGTTTCTTGCGGCCGGTCTCGATTCTACGGCGGCACGCGCGAGAATGCATCCGTCGAGAACGCGTCGCCTCGCCTCGCCTCGCGCCGCGTCGGTGCGTTTTAATGGGTTCTCGTAACTTGCATTTCACTGGCACAGATACCCCGCGTGCCACGCGTTCATTTTTTCGCCCTCTCTTCTCTCTCTCTCTTTCTCTCCGGCTTTTTTGTTTGTTGTTGTTGCCTGGATTTTTCCGCGAGCGAGTTCCCGGCGGTTTGTCGGCGCGCTTCCTCTTGTCCGCCACGACGGAAAGGGGTCAACGACCACCGGAGGTAGGGGTAGTCTTATTTCGCGTTGTCGCAAGAACGCTCGCGATTCCTTTTTCGGGCCGGGTCGGTCTCGGGTTTTGGGCTCGGATTCGTGGCCGCGCGTCGCCCCGGATGAGAAATCGCAGAATCGTTCTGGAAAGGCTCCGGCGGCGGGACACGGGAAATCCGGGGTGTTCGAGGACGAAAATTCGCAATCATGCCGGAGATGTGAGTGCCGCTCGACCTAAAAATAGCTGTTCTAAACGTGAAACGGGAGATGTATCAGCGGACGACGATGCATTACCGGTCGTTTTCTTTCCGTTTCGAGGCTCGGCCGTCCGTGAGCAACGCAACGGCTTCTTTCGGCAGCTGATACGACGCCTAGGATGCTCGAAGAAATGGTTATATAACACGTATTTCTGCTTGACGGTTAAAAGGCTCTGTGTTCTGGCCGCGCGAGATCGCAACCGTGGTGTCGCCGGCGTGCCAGGAATCGCGCGACCGAAGGGTGCAATTTCATCGATCGATCGGAGTCGCGTCTTTTCGCGTGATCGTGAACATTTCTGAACCGGTCGAAGCCTTTGGAAAAATCGCTCGATTCGAACGCCGAAACTTTCGAACGTTTAATTATCAGACCGTGAATCTTCGCGCGATGCAAAAATCTTCCGAGTCGTCGAACGAAAATGTAGCAATGCGATGAAACGATGCAACGGCGTTTTTTTTTCAATCGGTCGAGGATCCGCGGCTCGATTGTCGCGTCGTCGAAGAAGAGATATCGGTTTCAACGAGGCGAGGAATCGCTTTCGAAGTTATCGCTCGCGACGAGGATATCGCTTATTATATAAACTCCGCTGATACGTACAGATGACGATCCGCGAATGTACACAAGGAAGTCGAATCGTGCCAAGGATGTTACCAGAGACGATGGGAAGAAAGTCATGTCTGCGTGACGTTAGCTGTTAGCTCCTGAATCAGCGTAGTTACGCATACGTGACACCGGCCATCAAGGTGTTGAATCGTGTCGTACACGAATTGTCAATTAACCTTTTAACGATCTCGAAGGATTCCACCAAGTATGCAATTACTTGAACCTCGCGCGGGTCTCTAACATGCTCTTATTAAATTGCACGAAACATTTCCGATTCGATTTCGCTCGCACGGACAATTTTTACCGCCGGGGGAATTAGTATGCTGCGCGTGATTTCTTCGAGAGATTTTCTGAAGGAAAACACGGCCCTCGGAGTCGTCACCTCTCAGTATTTTTCGTTAATAACTCGTAAACAAAGCCGCAGATTGCATTTTCGCAAAGGAAAAAGTTACTTCAAATGACCTCAGCTACCCCTCATTTTTGGCTGTTAAAATAATTGTGGAACACCCTGTATAAATTGACAACGAATTCGCAATATTTTCGTCGACCATTATTTTTGGCTAACCATGAAGTCGACGCAAAGGGTGCCCGGCATCGATGCGCTGTTCATTTAACACTGAAACTACCATGCCCTAAACACGACTAATTGTACATTGTTTCATAACAATGACAAGATTGGATTTATTGAAATCTTCTGCGATTTTTATTACAGTATATGCTTGAATGAAGGAGCTAGCGATCGTAAAAGAAAAAAGTCAGAATGCAGTCATTTCGACTGCTTTGGTAGTTCTAATGTCGAGTATGACGATATCGACGAACGGCATCGTAGCAAAGGATCCGCGCGAATTTCCTTCGCTGCCGCATATGCGTGCCAAGTTCCATTGTGATCGGCATCGAGTTGGGTGGTATTTCCTGCAAGAAGCCAGCCGATCATCGGGGATTAAACGGCGTGCAAGCCGGCCATTCGTTTGAAGAATCGGCCGCGCGACGTCTGTGAGCTGTTTCTTCGGATCCCCGCGGAACGGAGAAGAGAGTTTGTCGGTCGTCGGACGAGTGGACGGAAAGGGGAGTTTACGGCCGAAGAAGAGAGGAAACAAAACGCGGCGCGGTGCTGTGCCGGCGTTCCGTTTCTTGCTTGTCCCGAGCCCCCGACTCTTCTACCCCTGTTTGGCACGAGACTCGGCGTGAATAGCGAGCGAACGACATCTGAAAAACGCAACGGGACGCTCGGGCTCGGCTCTCCGCTCCGCTCGGCTCGGCTCTGTTTCGTTCTGCTCTGCTCTGCTCCGCTCCGCTCGGCTCGGCTCGGCTCGGCTCTGCTCTGCTCTGCTCTGCTCTGCTCTGCTCCGCTCTGCTTTGCTCCGCTCTGCTCCGCTCGGCTCCGCTCGGCTCCGCTCGGCTCCGCTCGGCTCCGCTCGGCTCTGCTCTGCTCTGCTCCGCTCTGCTCTGTTCTGTTCTGTTCTGCTCTGCTCTGCTCTGCTCCGCTCCGCTCTGCTCTGCTCTGTTCTGCTCTGTTCTGCTCTGCTCTGCTCTGCTCTGCTCTGCTCTGCTCTGCTCTGCTCTGCTCTGCTCTGCTCCGCTCTGGTCTGCTCTGCTCTGCTCCGCTTTGCTCCGCTCCGCTCGGCTCCGCTTTGCTCTGCTCCGCATTCTGAGCGTGACGAGAGCGCTCTCGATCCTTACACCTCTCTCAGTCGCGAGGTGAAGAATCGCCGGCGTAAATATCGTCTTATCTGCGCCTTGAATAGCCAACGACCGTCGGGGAAACAAAACCGATCCGGCGGCGAACGGGCGGTCGATAGGCGGCCGCACCGCGCCGCGCCGGAATAATTATCGCGCGGCAGTTTTCCGCGATAACGGGGCGCAGCTGCGATTTCCTTTTTCACGACGGAATGGAACCGTTAATCCCGGGGTTCTTAACCTACCCCCGGCCTGCGCGAGCAGAGCTCGAGCAACATTTAAGGAAAAACCGGGGGAGAAATAAATCCGGTGGATATACATTGCGCGGCCCGAGAGCATTAATCGCTCGTTCCACGTATAGTTGCGCCGAAATGCTAGTTTTCCGCTTCAAGGGTCTGCGAAGAATTCATGCATATTCGCGTGCGCGGATTCGCGGAAGGAAATGAAAACGGTGCTCGTAACTCGTCGGCGGCGCCGGGGAATTTTATTAAACCCCGTACCGTTTTATTTTTCCCCGTGTTTTTCTTAATGCGCGGCCGCACGCGCGCGCGCACAATTGAATTAACACTAAACCTACCAAGCAGTAATACTAACTGGCATGTACCGCTTCACAAAAGTGAGAAGACCTAATTCATTTGGAATTTGTAAAGTTTTTCTTATAGAACTTGCTCCAATAACATAACTTATTCGGCGCTTAACAGCGTTTACTTTCACGTTTAACTTTACTTCACTTTTACTTTTTTACTTTAGCGTTTAACTTTAACAGCCTTTTCCACGAAAGAGTGTCGGAACCTTGCAGAACTGCAAAATAAGAAAGCGGTCACTGTGACCGCGGTAGGTTTAGTGTTAAAAGCGTTCCGATTCGTGACCTACGTATCCGCGAACGTATTTCGATTCGACCGCGATACACGTTCGGCTCATCTTTACAATTCCAACGATTTTAAAAGGAAAAATTAGAGATTGGTCGTTTCGAGCCGCGCGGTTGGTTCAGCGTTAATTTTGCACAGGACTACTCGGTGTTTCTGGATTGTGTACATAGACGATGGAGATGCCTGCGGGGCGGGCCTTCCAGCTGCATTATGCGGACGTTGCTCGGCGGCTGTATTTTTCAGTAAACACGCTCCCACGGGGAAAATAGAAAAGTTCGGAAAATATTGTCCACTCTCTGAGCGCGGCGTACAATTTTGTGGCCGCCCGGCATCAATAAACAACGAAGCCTTAGCACGAAAGGCGGATCGATTAACCATAAAATTCCGGCGCCGAGGAAATCGAAGGAAACATGTTGGTAGGACCCGACGAACTCGCTTCTGTTGCTTTTAGAACCGCAAGCTCGCAGAATCTGCGGAGCACGTTTGTTTACAAAGTCGTTTAAAGAGTCGCTTTGTAGAAACTGCGAAGAACGTTCATCTTTCATTTATGGTGTACGCAAGTCGAGGAATTCTCGAATTGAATTTTGCTTTATAAGCTTGTACAAGCTCGTAGAAACTGCAATCAGGTTTCTTGCTACAAAAGTAGCCTGCCAATCTCGACGCTTTTAAATCGTGTGTACTTTTATAAAATAGAGGTGAACTATTTTATTCGCTCCGCGAGCAATTTTTTTCGGTTATCTGGCTTGTCATGGAACTTAGCATGAAAATGGGAGCTTGTGTTCGTTGAAGGTAGGCTGGCGGAGATTTATACGATCAACAAATACAAGGAAACTCGCATCCGATCCGCAACATTCGAACGAAAGACAATTTCTCAGTTATCTCGGTTGCCATTCGAGTTCGGTATGAAACCGGGAAATCTGGTCTATGCGTAATCACGTCTATCACGTTCGCAGGCTGAAAGTAGGTTGCGGGGGATTAGAAATCATTTTTTAACGGGACTTTTCTGCATCGTTATCGTTCGATCCGACGATTTAGATAAACCGCGTTAAAAGTAAAATTTACGATGTATCGCGTGCTATCGTTTTATCGACGAGCGGATCGAGCGAGAGGGGGAGAGAGAGGCGCGATAAGTTGGTTGTTACGTTACCGAACGCTGGCAAGCAACGCGGAAAAATCGGCCTTTATCCGGTAGCCAGGAAGAAAGCGAGCGAGCGCGCCGCGTTTTTCGTCGACTACGGAAGAAAAACGATTGACCTGGCGCGGCACATAAATTCGAATCTTCGGCCCTTCTTTTCGCGTTAGCTCGATGGCTGCTTTACGAGGTTGAATCGATTCCAATTTGGGTCGGGATATAACGCCGTTTGCGGACTCCGCGACAACCTCTCCACCCGGGCTCCAGAAAAATCGCGCCGGCTTTCATGCGACTTATAGAGAATGAAGAGAAAAAGGGTACGAGATCGCTCGTAAATGGACGGCGATACTTCAAAAATAGACTGCGCCGCGTCCGTGAATTGAAATACCTTTTTTTCAGATTTCACTGATTTGCGGCCTCCGCTCGCGCCGGGTCCTCGAAAGACAATGCGATTTCCTCCTTTCGGCGGGGCGACACCGTCTAATGATACACACGCTACGAAACTGCGTAAAGTTATATGCATAGCGTCGCATTACACATAGCGTGGACGGTGAAAAGAAACAAATATGCCTCGCAATTTGTTACGCAGGAAATGACTTCGCTTTAGCTATCGGAACGGTGTCGGCAATTCTATTGTCGGATCCTATCGGCGGATCTTTATCTTTATGCAAAATAAAAATTGTCTAGCTTAATGATAAGAAACGTAAGTTGGATGGAATGATCTCTGATAATGTAACGATATCCTTCAATTCTTCTAACGTCTAATTCGCAGTGCAACTAGCAGTATGTTCAGAAGGACATTGACGCGATGGACTTTGTCAGAAAATTGCTACTTTCGTCAGACTTTGTAATAATTCGGATAATTTCTGCCGATAAATCGTCTTCTAAACCGACCGTGTCGTTCTATCGTTACACCTGAGCGCCGAACGCCAAAATGCAGCAGTAATTTTCTTCTATAAAAACAAGCCGCGAGGCTCGAAGAATCGCGGCTTAGTATTCTCGGATCTGCCGGTTTCAATTCCGATCTCCGAACATCTCTGGGAGAAATTACCGCACCTTAAAGTGTCCCCCACCCTCCCTCTCGGATCCGCCGGCTCGAGATTCGCGTCTTATTTTCTTATCCGAAGTGGAGCATCGATTCCGCCCATCGAAAACGATTTATACTTCTAAACCGCGGCAGCCACTGAAAGATGAAGGGTACTTTGGCACCTGGGGGAACGTCACACGGCCGATAACTGTCTTCTTGGCGTCGTCTCCCTTCTTAGCGAGCCTCGAGCCTTCTCGATACTCGCCGATAAGAATCGACTGCTCCGTCAGGTGCAGCCAATCTCCGTTTCCTCGGTCCGGTCTTTGGACCCAACGAGGCTGAACGACGCTCTTCTGGTTTAATTGATAGCGCATCGACGAGCTAGATACGAGCTTTTTAATCCAGTAATGGAAGGCTTCCTCGACGCTGCATGAAAAAAAAACGCGAGAAGCATTTCTCGGGCGCTGAAGTCTTGGCACGGAGCACCGGCAGAGTTCTACTTGAAGAGCCCCTATTCGAATTTAAAACCCAAACATTTTCCGCCGAGACTGAGATATTGCTTATGCCGCACCGGCTCGAACATTCTATGTTACCAAGTGTCTGCACAGTTTGCAGACACTTCGAGGATGTATCGGACCTTAAGGGTGTTCGTCGAACTTTTCGTTGTTCGTCGAATGTTCGTCGAACGCCCTGATAAATCAAACTTATCATTTCTAACACGCTAATCGGATGCGACGAACTGCAAAAATAGGTTTAACTTGACCTTTTGAGAACTAGGATTCTTCGATAAGGTCTGAGATCTTGAGCTCGCAAACGAATTGCTCGCTCTCCGAGTCTTCGGAGCGGATCTCTCTAGAAAATGTTGCAAAGTTTCTCGACGGGTATGTTCGTACACGGTTCAAGGCAACAAGATCCAAGCGATCAAAAGAGGCTAGCGTACTCCCATACTTGCAACAGCTACAGCGACGGAGATCGGTATACAGAGAGAGATCGCTGGGGTTCGCAAGCGTCCCGAAGGCCACATCGGATTAAATCGACCGAATTCCCGGCAGAACGTCCCGGGCATCCGGAACTTTAAACAGAGAGAATTCCGCCATAAATCCCTGCACTAATCCCGAAAAGTATTTTCGCTCCGGTGACGGCGATATTGCCATGCGAGCCGGAAACGCGATAAAAAGCGTATCGCGGCTGGTCAAATGGATTTCTCCGGATCGTCGACAGGTCTGTCGAGCCGCTTTTATGTCTGCCGAGCGATCGAACGTGATAATGAGGCTGCGAGGAAAAGTATTAATTAAGGATCAGCGCGACGTAGGCACCACTTTATCAGGGAAAAGAGGGCATCGTTAACGTTCCGTTGCGGTTTAACGAATGACGCGGGGCTGGAGAGTGCGGTGCGGGTGGAGAACGAGTCGGAAAGAGAGAGAGAGAGAGAGAGAGAGAGAGAGAGAGAGAAACAGGGGGAGAGGAAGCTAAACCATTATGTTGCGTTAACGTAACGCTGCCGGGAAATAGGTTAAGGACGTTAAGGCCAACCCTCGTCGCTGCCGGGTGAAGAGTGGGAGCAGACGGAGCAGGGTATACCCTATGGCGATGCTCTAGCAGGGAGAGAGAGAGAGAGAGAGAGAGAACTCTGTGGACCGAGCTTTGCTCTCGAATTACCTGTGCTTAGGTCACCTTTGCGCGCGAAGAAATTCACAGAACGCTCCACACCGCTCTGCTCTGCTCGGCTCAAAAGCGAGTCCGGTCGGCCGGCACCGGGAGAAACGCGGGGATAATCATTCGGGACCCTGATCTACCAAACCTTTGATTCACGACATCATAAACTGTGGCATTTCAATCGAAATGCGTACTTCTATGTTTTATGGCTGTGATCTACGAAGCGGCGGGAATACCGCATTCCTGCACCAAGTTGGCCGGTTTTTCCTTCGCTAACGACGTTTATTTCACAAATTTGAGGTTTTTTGTTGAAACGAGCAGCATTTCGATAGCCGATACGATTGAATTTTTCCTGGACCGTTATCGATTCCCATACGGTAATTAAGAGGTCCCCAATTGCTCCAGCGATGGGTGTCTGAATAATGAACGAATTCACGGAGCCGTGAACACCTGAGGCCCCCGGTCCGAGGAAGGATCGATTAATTTAGAAGTGAAAACACGGGGATGCGTATTTATAATGATTAGCCCCCCCCCCCCCCCCGCCAGGGAGTTCACGGTTCATTGAATAGCTATTGCATTGCGTAACCGTAAAAATAGCCGCGGTTACGTGTACGCACGTTGCATCGAGCCGGTGTAAAATTATAAAGCGACCGCGGCCTTTTACTTAAAGTGAAAGTCGTTGCACTGGAACACGTACAAATTGTACCGATCAATTCCGTTCCCTGTTCCCCCCCCCCTCCCCCCTCACGCTGGGAGGTTTTCTGCGTTTTTGAATATCAGAGTTCAGCCGCGCGGTTTTCGGTTGATACGCGGAACACACAATTGCTTTCAGCTCCGCGACGCGGTCGAGAAACTCGGCGATATCATAATCTATATGCAGATACACCGAGTACCGATCGCGTCGTTCGTTCGATCGGTATCCGCTGGAAAAATTGAAAGCTATTACACGTTTTCGAGCCGCGCGTCGAGGATCCGAGTTCTCTCGATGGCCGTTGGGGGATTGGAAATTGGAAAAGCTAGAAATGAAAAACCGTAAGTTCTCGCGTCGATGGTCGGCAATTAATAAATCGCGGGCTGAAAATTGGAACGGCCGCGCTTGAAACTTCGGGACCGAGCGCGCGCAGCGATGGAAGTTGCAAATTGTAAATTGATAATCGCAAGCACGCTCGGTACATGTCATCGCGAAGTTGGACATTCAAGAATGTCATATTCACCGGCTGGACGCGAAAATATTCGATGGTTACGAACTCGTTAAAAGTTTTTAAGCCTGTGAAACTGAAAGTCCGCGCACCGCGGGGAAACAACGGGGGGGACGATCGAGATTTCGAATTCGGGGCTGAAGAGAACGGAAAGAGAGCTCGGCGGAGTAAATAGCACGGAGAGCGAACGGCGGTCTGTAATTTTAAGGAACACAACGCTGAAAGATGCAGCACGATCACCCCGAAATATGCAAGTGGTCGATCAGCCCGCGATCCCGAAGGTTAAATATAAAACTGTCTGTATCTGGTGTGCACTTCGCGAGCACGGAATTAGCCGCACTTGAACGTAAATTACACGGATTCGTGTATCGAACCGCGGTTACTCTAATGCAGATTATTTATCGTACCGGGAAGGCTAACAATAAACCGAATCTGTACGCAAAAATCGAGGCTTCGTAGACGTTTCGCGAGCGTTACGAGCTATTAGTACGCTCTGCACTCTAATACGTGTTTGTGCCCAGGTAAAATTACCGTAATTGGCAATCGTTCAATAATCCATACGTTTCATTATGTGATTAAGCGGCCGTTGCTACGCGCAAAGGGCAATAATTGAGCTTTAATTGGCAATCGAATTATCGATGTCGCCTATCGCGGGATATACGTATGCATACGTATGCCGTTCTTCTTTCGGCGCTCCAATTACCGTTCAATCATTCATTATTTTTGCGCACTGCGTCGTTCGACTATACAGAATCATTCGCCTCTTCTCTCATAACGTGCTCGCCATCTTCCTTTCCCCGATTCCTCCGCATTTCGAGCGTGAAATTGCAATCTTAAATATGCAACGCATTTCTCCGCGACAAAGAAATGCTCTCTCGCTCTCTCTCTTCATCTCGAGAACGTACTTGCATTATCGCGAGTATGGATCCATTGTCGAGCGATACGCATTTCTATTCGGTTCGCGAGCTCTCAAATTATTCAGAAAATATTAAACATTCTAAATTAATATCGATTCTACGGAAATCTGTGGAATTTTACTCAGGATAAAAACGAACGAATCTCGGAATATCGTTACACCATTTTTCCGAGTTATTCAGATCATTATAACACTGATTTTTATTTTCACGCAATCTTTCGCGATCACTTTTGCCTATTGGATATATTTCTTCTTTTCTGTTTCAAATCTTTTATTAAAATATTTATTAAAATATTTTATTAAAAAGGGCGCGGAGGGGCAATTTATACTGGAAGCGTTCCGGCCAGATGAAAGTCGAATGTATATCCATTTTTCAATCTCGGCGTTCGCTTCCGTTTCCGACAGATCGAATCTCCGGATAACAAGATCGCACAGGATCGAAATACCGGATTCATAGGATTCCTGTGCTCGTGTCACAAGATTCCCCGCAGCCGTAGGCGCGGGGTCCCACGTATACGTGCACGTGTACGCGGTATTATACGTTATCGGAAACGTACACGAACGCGTTCGATGGCGGCTCACGGTCCATCTGGCCCGGCGGGTGGCCATTTTTATACGCGCCGCAGCCACCGGGGATGGTATTTTCGCGTCCGATGGGAACAATTTTTCATCGGTAAGCAAAACTCGCGTGCTGTATTTTCGTTGGAAAATGAAAAACATCGGTGGAAACAGCGGCAACGTGAATGATCATGAAAACGGAACACCGACGAGAAACGATGGCGAAACGAGAACGGACGGACGTAATGAAATCTTTTAAGGGTAGAAAACTACTCGAAATAATTAAAACAAAAAAAAAAGAAGAAGACCACCGCATATTTCGCAACTCCTCGAAATATCGTCGTGAAGCGATCGTTTTACGGAGATCAAGAGTCAAAGGGACATCAAAAACTCGTTGACGCAACGTCGGCCGCGCGTAAACCCATAAACATGCCGGTTACCGTGCATTCCATTATTTCGAATAATTTTATCGTTGGCGCCCGATGTTCCTGCTGCAATTTTTATGCGAGGATCATAACGACTCGAAACGGTCCGCAAAGACCGTCGCGGCAAGTGGAGCTCGCGTAAAAAAGAAGAGTTACGGGAACGGCGCGGCGAGACGCGGCGGGGCGGGGCGGGGCGGTCGGGGGTGGAGAGAGGAAATGACAATCGTGAAGTAACATTTTAACGAGTTTACTCGCTCTTGCCTGGAAGAATCAGGATAATACGAGGTCGCTTACGAAGTTATACGGCTCTTTCGCTAAATTTAGCCCCCCTCCCTCCCTCTCTCTCCCTCTCTCTTTCTCTCCCACCCGCTCTCTCGCGGCCCCCCCCCCCGCGGGTGCAAAAGAGACGAGAAAACGACGCCGAGGACGGCGAAGGGAGGAGAGGAGAGGAGTCCGCGTAAAAGCGAGAGTGCGCCGCCTCTCTTTCTCTATTCTTTCGCGCCTCGCGACACCGTTTCGCTGAATTTAAGTTCGCCTCGGCGAGAGAGCCCGAAACGAAAAATTTCCTCGGCCTGGCGGAACACTGTTACCTCGGAATTTCTTTATCCACGTAATAACGGAAAATAAAGCGCGCGGTAAGTGGTCGGAACACATGCCCGGGGCGGAAGCGCGCGGAATTTACGAGCGTGGAGCACGTATTGTCTGGGCCGGCTACGCCGAGAAAACGCGACGAACGGGGAGAATCGGATCAGCCGATCGACCGTCGGATATTCAGAATTCATAGAGAAATTGGCGAATCCGATGAAATATTACCCGGCCGGTCTCTCGTTGCTCGATGCAACTTTGACGAGGCTCGGAAAAACCTGTCTAATATTCATGGTGGACGCGATCTCAGGCCTTGGCCCCCGCCGATGTCTTGCGTGCAGACAGTGCCGGGTAAAACTGTATTTCTATGGTCGAAGGTACATCGGATATGCATTTGTTCGATTGATTTTTCGAATACTTCGATCCTCACGATCGTGATCGCAAGCCCCATTTGTATTACTGTGATATTCGGTTAAAATCAGGCGTATAATTATTGCAAGAATTATTTGGAGTTATTATTTATTTTTATTATTTATCATTTATTAATTATTATGCGGAAGAAATTTCCTATAATGATCAACCAATCGATTGATCATTACAATAGTATAAGTTACATTCCTTCTTAGTTGTGAGTAAGGACTATCCGGTTGCTAATAACTTCGACGTAGCATTGTTCGAGATTACAGTAACGTCTCCCTAACTGACGCTAAGATCGTGCAGAAAAATAGACAATTTGGAAAGAGGAGATACGATTATCCGAGCCTTGCGTCTCGTTTTTATAGTTGTTGACAATTCGTAACCATAAAAACGAACCGCAAGGCTCGAACAATCGTATCTCCTCTCCCCAAATCGTCCATTTTCTGTGGACAACCCGAGCGTCAATTAGAGAGACATTACTGTATTACGTATGCGTTCCGGCGATTTTGACCGATAGCGTCCACGAGAACACGTTTCGCCGGAAGTGTGCCAGCTCCGAACAGTCGTCGGGGGAGCACTCGTCTCAATCTAGCTCGATCAAACGGCGTGCATCGTGCCGCCAGCGAAGTATTCCAAGCATTAATAAATCAGCCGAGCAATTGAGCGTTAGAGCATCGAGGTCTTAGATCGGCGAGGCCGAAGACGATCCTTAGACAATGAACTTGAACGATTCACCGTTCAAGGGAAGGGAGACGCGAGCCGAGCTTCGCTGCCGATTTTCGCGAAATTGGTGCTGTGGATCGGAAAAATTGGGTTCAAGGAAGTGGAACGAATCGCAGCCGTGGGATTGCACCGTGCACCGTGCACGCGACTATGTGCTCACCGGTGGTGGACCCGCTATGAATATGCATACACGCTTATGCGCAGGCCGCGCGCGGCGCGGTGCAGCGCGATGCAGCGCGGTGCGGTGCGGCGCGGCGCCGAGCGAATTCGCGCTCGTTAGTTTCAGCCAGTTGGTGGCACAGCCGCTGCGTTGCCACGTTGCCACAATCGAATTAAATCGGACAAGAAAAACGAGATTCCGATTGCTCGACGTGGTCGCATCGCGGCCGTTAGATTTGCAAGGGTCGAAAAAAAAACGTGCAAGAAACCGCCGTGATAATCCAGGCTGGAAGCCGTAACTTGCCATTTCCTCTGTAAGAGCGCGGCGCGGGACTGGCGACCGTACGGAGCAGTCGACACCGTTTTGCAATTATTCGTTAGTTTCTGCCGCGGTTCCCATCAATATTTTCATTCTCGACGGTGTGGAAAAACAAGGCGCGCCATCGATTGCGGTCAATTTCATTTCGAGCGATTGTTTCGCTCAACTTTTTGACTTTTTGCTTCGATCGCCTATGCGGCCGATACGATCCCTCTTCATTTTTATCCGAGAGGATCTACAGAATATCAAAGTCGTATATTATTAAACCGCGGATCTCCGTTGCAAGAATTTGTTGCGCCGTATCAATGTATCATATTTATCAAGCGAAAGATATCTGGCCGGCTAGATTTTTCACTATGACTAATAACTCGAATTGCACGCGACATGTTCGCTATCAGCGTCGCACACACGCGCGCGCGGCGCTCACAAGCTTGTACTTTATCTGCACAAATAGTGCTTAGCATAATAATCAGGGAAGCCCATTACTTTCGTTCGCTCAATCATTTTAATGTCTTACATAGGGGGTACGCTAAACCTGCGGTCGCTTTACAAGAACGAGACGAGACCGAACTTATTTACACTTTCCCACTTTCTTCTTACAATATAACCATGCTTGTACTAAGAAATTCCCTCGATCGTTTTCTATCAGCGAATTTTTACGGCGTCGTCAATTTTTAAGCAAAAAATGTGAAACCGGCCATTACCGGCACGGTAGGTTTCATGAAGCATTTTATAACAATGTAGTTAAGAGAAAAGCGACGGCATCGAACGTGTAAAATCGACTTCTTCGCAGCGAGAATGCAAAAAATGAACCGGAGAATTTTGTCAGCAAGGCTGAGGAGAAGTCGATTTTCGAAATAGTAATACAGTAATGTCTCTCTAATTGATGCTTAGATTGTCCACGAAAATGGACAATTTGGGGAGAGGAGATACGATTATTCGAGTCTCGTTTTTATAGTCGTTGGCGATCTATAACTATAAAAACGAACCGCAAGGCTCGAATAATCGCATCTCCTCTCCCCAAATTGTTCATTTTTGTGCACAATCTGTGAGTCAGTTAGGGAGACATTATATATATGGGGGCTATAAACAGGGCTGGCGAAAAGTAGATTCTCGAAACAGCAAGTAGATTGCAAATATCTTTATGATAGATACGACGATGATACAAATATTTGTGTGTATATATATACACAAATATTTATATATAATATATATATATACACACACAAATATTTGTATCATCGTCGTATCTATCATAAAGATATTTGCGATCTACTTGCTGTTTCGAGAATCTACTTTTCGCCAGCCCTGTTTGTTAGTCACGGCGCAGGCGAAGAGCGAATCGTTCCCGATTGAACTCTGCAGGAAGGCGGTTCACCGGGGCTGCACGATCTATTATCACGACACGGCGCAAAGAACGGTTTAAACGCACCTCGTTCGTTTCAGTTACCAGCCTCCGCAGCCGCTGTGCGCTTTATTGCGTCTTCCGTTCAAACAATCCCGCAGCTGACGTAACTGTTCGACGCGGTTGTTCGTCGCGCCGAGGAAGATGTTGAGCTTTCGTACGTCGTTCGGCGGCTCGCCGCAGATCGAGGGATTAGGGCAAGCGGTGAAAACCGGACCGTCGTTCCACAGGAGATCGAAGCCGCCTATCCTGGTCTCCAGACCCGAGAAACGACCCTCGAGGTCGAGCACGTTCAAGGTGTCGTCGATGAGATCGAACTTCAGTCGATAATCCTCCCTATCGGTGCCGGTCAACGCCGGGGACGCGTTTATTTCGAGCAGCCACGGCTTCAGGTCCTCGTCCAGCAGGACATCGTAGCCGTACAGCTCGAACGAGTTTTTCCCTGGCATGATCACCGGCTGCACCGCGAGCAGGCTGGCCATTATCACGCCTGCAACGTTGGTCTCTCTCACGACTATGCTATCGACGATGTTTATAATAATTCTGCGCTTTGTTCGACAATTTTTCCCCAGTTTAACAGCCGTTTATCCAAGTGAATTGCCGAAAATTTACCAATAATGTGGCGATTTAAATAAATCGGGTCACGAAAGACCCGGTAACCGCAGGCCGAGGGTTAATAAACCGTCGATCATTCGAAGAAACCTTGAAAGAGATTGATCGACCGAATACATGTAAACCTATCTGTTATTTTTGTAAAAATGAAAATCCATTTTACAGAATGATAATTAATATTTCGACGACGACTGAGATTACGATCTCCCGTCTGCAATGTGTTAACAAGAACGATTAGGCATTTTTTCCTTCGAGAAAGAAACAGGATATATCGTGTTCACCGTGAGCAGGCGCGTAGAAAAAAAAACTCGATGGATTCAGCGATTCATGCTGTTAAGAAATATCTTATCTGACCGCGACTGGTTATCGCGTGATTAGTCGCGAATACAAAGATCTTATGAAACACCGAGTAATATCGATTTGTTTTTCCGATTCTTGGCAGCAAGATCGCCGGAACTATGGCAGAAATGATTTAACGCTTTATCTCCTAGATGCGGGAGAAGAGATTGTAGAAATAAAATATGAGGTCGTCGCGGTGCGACCGACTAGATAACGGGAGCTCCCACCCCATCGTGCAAGGGTTAGAAGTGGATTACGGTTAAGAAATTCCATTTCGAATGGATCCGAGAGGGTGCTGCGGGGAACGACGAGTAGGAGGAATGCGACTTCAAGGCCGAGTGCGACAGCGGACACGCGTAACACGTTTAACGGTGCAATAAACACGGAATAGGAAGTATGATTTATCGGCGGTGTAGACGAGGATCGGAGCAGCCGAGTTTATTACTTGTCCGTGATATTTTCTCGCTTCTCTATCTTGCGCGGAACTTAAAGCGAATGTTTTCGCTTAAAAATAGCCTGAACCGATTCGAGCGCGAGGGTCGCACGATTAAACCAAGAGAGTTCGAAGAAGAAGAAGAAGAAGAAGAACATCGTGAAGGAAAGGCTTCCCTGTCGCGCAACTTCTCCAAACTAGCTAACTTTCCGCGAGTATCTTAACCGGAAGACTGACCCGAGATCCTCTGGAACAGAGCCTCGACGGCTTCGACTCCGTGCCTGGCGGTCAGATACTCCCTGACCTTAACCAACGCCCACTTGCACCCTTGCTTCGCTTCCCTCCTCGGCTCGGTCCCGTTGCTTTTCAACTGTATCGCCATGTTGGTCAGATGCACCCTGTTGTCGTCGATGTTATCCAGATCGAACAGCTCCGTGGACAGCCGCGCGAACCCCTCCCTGGCCAGCCAGGCCCTCAGAGGGTGGAACGAGGTCACCAGCCCGTAAATACGGAGGTCGAACTTCCTTCCTGCAATGGTTCACGAACTTTCGGCACGTTCGCGCGCGGAGAAACGGCCGATAACGCGTCGCGGAGCATCCGCAAGCCCCTGGAAGACCTCCGAAGAAAGCTGCCTTTGAAGCGTTCGACATTCAGCCGTCTTTCTCTTCTTTCGGCGCCGCGCGCCACAAAAGCCCCGCGGACTTCAGCTTCGGCCCTCGCTTTCGGGGGCATTGAAGCATCCGTCGCCGTGGTACCGGCATTCTTCGAGGCGATAAACGCCTCCCGAATCGCCGATACGTGGCCGAGACCTCGAACGCGCGATCGGCGATCGCTCCAGCAAGGATTTCCGTGGAACGCGAATCGTTCGCTTCGGTTACCAGAAGAAGGACTTCTCGATCGTCCGAATTAACTCGGAAATATCAGTATTTCCGACGCATTTAACGCGTATGCAGGCTGGCGATCTATTGCATTAACGACCCCTTAAAGAAGTATAGCGAGTTTGCAACGAATTACTTCAATTTCAACGAATCTCTGTTCCGAGGTTCCGGCCACGTTTAGGCGATCAGGGATCACGCACCTGCCAGTAGATAAGGATTCTCCACGTATCTCTGCACGATGAAGGTCTCTATCGGTGTCTCCAGCTGCTGGCAGTTGAACTCCTTCGCCCTCCACTCGGCCAGGTCCTTCAGCTTCCTGAAGAGGAAGATCCCTCTTCCCTGCGATCGCCCGGCAGGCTTCACGATCCACGTAGCCCCAGGTTGCTGATGATACTCCTCGGTGAACAACAGATAATCGTTGGGCAGCTCGAAAGTAAGCGGCATGGCGTCGCACAGTTCCGCTTCCGCGATCTTCTTCGACTTCAGCAACAGTTTCTTGTAGCGTCTCAAGTTTCGATAGAGATAGTTCTTGCGTGTCAGCTCGTAATGGTTCCGAAAGTGAGGGATCTTCTGATGGGTCGTCAGCTTGGCGTCCAGGGCCTGACGGGCGTCGTTGGTCTCGCACCACCACAGATGCCAGCCGAGATCGTTCGGGTCGGTGATCTTGCGAACGGTTTACAACGAATGCTGTTATCGGCTGTTGATTGGATTAGGAATAGTTGAGCTCGAGAGCTATGCCGGGATATAGTTCGCCCGAATATCGGGCAATTTGTTTCGAGCCGGCTGAATTGCTAGATACCCGGCCGGCATATTTATGAGGTATTAAAGGCACGGGAACGGGATCGATATCTCGTGGCGCCTGCGATGCCATCGAACATTCGCGCGGAGGATGGCCGAAATTTGATGAAAATTTGCTCTTCGAGGCGGCCGACTCCTCCGTTTATCTTTCATTTCGAGCAGAAGAGAATCCAGGAAGCTACTCGCCTTTCAAGGCTGGCCGAGACTCGGCCAATTTAAAAGTATAATTCGGTCATTCGTCGCGTCTAGGATCGCGCTAGCAGGCTATCAACCCTTTTTTCCACTCGAAGCCACTTTATCACCGAAACCGATGCGTCTCTTTCGACCTACAGCATCTCATTTTTACACGATTCATCTTGCGTCTTGTGCACGCGATATTAAGTCTGTCGACCGACGCAATGCTCACATATTTAACGACGTTTTCAATGATTTTGAAACGCGACGTAGTCTAACATCAAAGGGTTGAAACAATGTATAGTCGAGCCGATACGTTTCGATGGCTCGACCGTGTCAATCCGAACGCTTCTCTATGCACCGAACGGTTTTAAATAGCAGCTACTCGCCGCTCCGCTAAATCACTGGCCGAGTCTGAACCGGCCTTTGGATCGAGTGTTAAACGTTGAACGCCGCCGCGAATAAATCTAATAAGTGTCCGAGAAGGGACAAGTTCAGGTAAAGCCGAGGCTCCGGGGAAAAAAGTCGGAATTACCATCGGCGAAATTAAACGTGTTTCCCCGGAGCCCGGGGGCGGCACTCTATTCACGATCTAGGATCAAGGCTGGCGTTGTTCGCCGGCGGACAATGTGGATTTTCGCATAATCGTGGCCCCGCGTCCTTCCATACCGGGGAGGATAACCGGGCGGCTTTTAACACGGTTTTGTTCGACCGTGGAAGCCTCTAAAGGGGATCTCGGAGGTCCGATTTCCCACCCTCTGGTCACGGATCTCCTCGTTAAGGTCCGCGGCTCATGAATAAGGGACATTCCATTACCTGGGTCCAACCTCTCGCCAGCATCACCTTAACCTGCGTCGAGGGAAAGTCGCAGCGGAACTTGACGACCTTGTCCTCCGCGTTCTGCTTCTTTTTCCCGGTCGAATTCCGCAGTTTTCGGCCAAACGCCGGGCTAGGCTTCTCCGTCGCCGAATCCGCGGTTTCGCGGTCCGACGCCGCCTGCCTCGACATATCTGTCTCTGGATCCGTGTACGCGGATTAATCCGTGATCCGCGCCGCGTTTCACCGATCCACGAAACAATCGAGAAGAGAGACGCGTTGTTTATCGCGGCAAATAAATTTCCGTTGCGCGATGCTCGTCCGAGCGGCTTCAATTCCGTCGGATTTCGTTCTTCCGCCGCGTAATTGGATTTGCGCGTCCCGGATTACGTCTGGCTGGCTGGAATTGCAGCTTTGCGGGGCGTTCTTCGGTTAGGCGAACGAATTCGCCCGCAACATTCCGCGGAAAGAAAAATGCTTTATGTAAGCCTCGATCGGAGCACCCCGGCCCGCGCGCGCGCTTCCACGGAAATTATTAGAATATATCCGATTACGTAAAGAAACTCGACCCGTGCGTCGCCTGCCAATTTTTCATCTTCTTCCCCGTTGAAATTCTCGCCTGATGGCGCGGGAAGACAGATTACGGCGTGTCTTCTGTACTTCGACGAGGCGATGGCAGAATCAAATGTTACTTGTTGTTTATTCCAGCCTCGAACGCGAGGAATGGACTCGGTTTACGTTCTCCTATTGCAGTTACCTTCTTTCTGGGCCAATCCCCTAACAGGATTCGTTATACAGCGTGTTCCATAACTGTGTTAACACGCGGAAAGTGGTGGTTCCTGAGGTGATTTGAAGTAGCTTTTTTTTCCTTGACGGAAATGCAATCAGCGGCTTCGTTTACGAGTTATTAACGAAAATCTCTGACCAATTAGAGGCGAGATCGGCTGATAAGCAGAACCAAGAACCATAGAAAGTAGAATATTCTGCCGAAATTCATCGACTAGTCTCAAATTTCCCGTCGATCGTTTCTCGATCGAGCAACTTGCACGCCGACGAACAGGTGTAATCGCGCCGAAGAAAGCACTTTAATTGATAAATCTAGCCCGGAAACGCCGCCGGCAGGAAAGTAGAGGATGCTCGGCTTGCAACGAGTATACATTCTTGATACACGTCCCCATTCCGAGCACGTACGCGATATTATTTGCTTGGAACCATGTATGTTACCGTTAGCCGTGCACGGGAACGGTTGGAAGTAGCAAAATTTCAGCCCAGTTTTCATCCTCCGCCCCTCCCCTCGAATATTACCGGCAATATCGAGCTGGTAGCAGAGGGTGAAGTGCGGATAAAACGGCGCGATATACGGTGTAAGCTTCTTTTCTGTTGCACCGAGCGAAACGGGATGGCAGGCAAGCAAGCGAGCTCCCATGGGTGACCCGACCAATTCGCGTATTAATTTCGCAGCCGTGATTACGGAACACCGATGCACTTGCCGGCGAACAATGCCGAATGGACTGTTTACTGCCTCGAACGTTTCCTTTCATCGAGTAATTCGATTCTGTTGTGCGAACGGTTTTAAGGGATGAAAGGGCCGCGGAGCGAGGGCGGCAACGTGCCATGAAATTTTCCAACCCGTTCACGCCATTCTGTTTGCTCCCGCTCTGTAATTCATCTGCGAGTTGCTACGTTCGTCTTTGGAACGCCGGTTCGCGCGGGTTTCGGAGCTCGAGTTTCCGTGCAGTTGCAACTCAATTTTTATTTTTAACAAACGTATAACGAAAGGAACTCGTTGCGTCGTTTTAGGCGGGTCTTTCCTTGTTTTTCCAGTTAAAAACAACGATCGATTTTCCTTGTTTTCCATTGGTAAAAGCAGGGCGCTCGCGCGACTCTGCAGATGTAGACTGCAAAATCTAAGCGAATGCAACGTTTGAAACGTTTCGAACGGATATTTGGTTGTCGAACGCTTCGTCTATCGCCGTTGTTCGGTTACTTAACCTTTTTCACCGCGATTTCTCTCTTAAAGCCGCGTTGGCTGGAAATTCTTCGCCACTAATAAATTCTCAGACGCGAAAGAAAATTTATGTCGACCGCGTGCCGGCCTTTGCTTCCACGTTTTCGAACGCAATCTACTAAAATACACGCTACGTGCAGCTCCTTTCGGGTCGAAATAAAATTCTGCTCCTTTGTTATCGATGTTCAAACATCAAAGTCGGTGCAACAGAAAAGAAAGCGTAAACTCAAGAGTTTATACATTGCGAGAGCGTTAAGATACTGTTCCATGCAACCTTGCGCTCATGCAACATCCGCGGATCTAATGGTTAAACTTTATTTCTTTAAAAACAAAGTACACGCCATTAAAAAGCTTATCGGCCTAACAGCCGACGTGTCGGAAAATCGCACGAGAGTTAACAAACCCTTCCCGTTCGTGCAGCAAACGCGGACGGAATCTTCCATCTAACAGTTTCGTTACCAAATGCGATGCTCTTTCTTGCAACGGGGCTGCCGCCGCGGTGCAGCTGCGAATAAAAACTAGAATTTATTGAACGCGGCGAGGACCGCCATGGATAAATAAACCGGAAGAATACCAGTTTGCCCCCTAAATCCTGCGCAGACCCGATATCCTCCGGAGTCTCCGGCGCGCGCTCGTAGAACACGCTCCGAGGTTTCGAGCGCTCCGAGAATGCAGCGAGCCCGACCGGTCTCGGCGGATGAACCGCGTCGGTTTACGAATTACAAATTCCGTGCACGACCGTTGACAATCGTCGTTCGCAGAAGCAGCTCGTCGGTGCATCGGCGGCGACCCAGTGGTTTCGTTCGGCCGCTCTAGATAAAGAACGGCGGCGCGCGCGCGCGCGGTTCGCGAAACATGTCGCGTTCCGATTCACGGATCGCGAAGGGCGTAGGTGGTGACGTTCGAAGCGGTGCGGTGGCACGGTCAAATGCACAGTTATCACGGCGTGACATTGACACAACGTATCAATGATCGTGGTCATGCATCCCCGACGGAATCGGACGTCCCCTTATCTCTGGTTAGGCGCACGGCACGGCACGAACGAGAAGGAAAGCGAAACGGAAGAGCCGAACGATAGACGGAGAGGGGAAGAGAGACCGAGGAAAAGAGAGTGAGAGAGAGGGGGAGGGAGGGAGGCAGAGGAACGCCAAGAGTCTCGACCGGAAGCAAACGGTGGGCGATAACACCGATATAAATAGCTATTATTTTCCACCCACGTGGACTCTGTATTCTGTACGCTGTACACCGTGGCGTGACGATTGGCTCTGTCACAGTCACGGTTTCTCAGTTCTCGCCGAGCCGGCAACGAGCACGCGGCGCCCGGACGCTCCGCTTCTGCCAGCCCCCCACATGCTCGACCGTGTCATCGCGATTTTGAAAAGAACCGAACGCGGTCCGTCGCGCTGAATAGCTGTTTAATTGGTGACCTTGATGGCCGATTCGTGTCGCCCATACGCGAGGGTAACGATACGCCGCGTCGGGCCGGGCCGGGCCGCGCCGCGGTAGTAAAACCAACGAGGCCATAAAGAGAGCTTCCAGCCCGGGCGGCGATTAACGAAGGGTATCATAATAGCGGCAAAGTGGCATCGGTGTTCTCCGCAGAAACGCGCCCTCCCGTTCTCCGTCTCTTTTAGACCACTTTTGCCCCGTTTCCGTCGAATACCGAACACGCTCGCGGATCCAAGAAAGGCTCGAGCCTCTGTTTATGGGCTCGCTGAGTTTATTAGCGCGTTACGAGCTGCCGAGGGAATGCCCTGGAATAATTAGCGTTACATCCAGTTTTTAGACACTCTTTTTCCGAATATTTTAACTCCCGTTTCGTCCGCGTATGTATGTGCCCGGCTAGATACCGTTTCCGTCCGCTGCGTTCGCTCTCGTTTTAATAGTTTTATCGTTTCGCGGGACCATTTAAACGCAGCATTAAGAATCGAGCGTAGAATTAAAAGTGTAAGAATTTAACGCAGAATCCTAGATCAACGATCGCGTTATTCTTTTTTAATACGACAATCTACTCTGTCTCGAAAACCGCGAGTTCGATCGGTTCGTTCTAGAGACGTTTCGGCTTTTCAACGAACGATAAATCTCGTCGCGGTAGGTCATCCGACGTTGATAAGGATTGTTTTTTATGGGCGTGTAACGCGTCTCGTGCGCTGCTCACGATAGCAAATTAACAGCGCGGAACTAGTTACTTTACGATGCGATCCTGTTGTAATAATTGGTTTGCTGCGCGTCCGTTTCGTTCAGAAAATCTTGAAATCTCTGTCTCCCGATGAGCGATAGAAAGGGACAGCTGGTTGGACGAAAATTTAAGCGGTACAGTAATGTCTCCCTAATTGACGTTGACAATTCGTAACTGTGTGGCGGACCAGACATAAAAAGACACGTCCTTCAAAAGCGGGGTGTGCATATGCCTTTTTCGGGTTTTCCCGACGCAAGGCGTACACACCGCAATAAAACAATAAAAACGTTGGGACACAGCTTCGGACCATAGGTCCCGGATCACCCCGGTCGGAAAATCTTCGGGAAAGGCCTTCGCCCTTCCCAAGGACTTTCCCTTACCAATAAATACGAGGACCTCTCGACCGGCAGACGTTAGTTAGCAAGTTTTCCTCCGACTCTCAACGTGTCCATATTTCTGTCTCATCCGTCACTCGCTTACCTTTACCTTTTACACACTGTACCTCATCGCCTTTTTGTTACAAGTTATATTAAAGTTCTCGTTATATAAAAACCAAAAAAAACTCTCTCGGATTATTTTATATAAACCGTCGCAGAGTAACCCCTGCGACAAAACTGTAAAAATAATCGTATCTCCTCTTCCCAAATTCTCCATTTTCGTGCAGAATCTCAGCGTCAGTTAGGGAGACATTACCGATGTCCAGCGTCCCGCCAGCAACGCGCCAGCGATCTTCTCGCAAATCGGTTAAAAAATGCGGCGCTCTCGTCGAGCGGTGATTTCCGGCATTCCGAAACGAATCTCGAAACAGCGGTATATATTTTCGTGTTTGGGCAAACCGGCGCGAACTTCCGGCCCGACTGAATGGCTTCGAGCGAGATGGGTGTTTAGCGACGGGACACGCCCAAAATCCAATTTAGAGGCGAAACAAGCCCGGCGCCGGGGAAAAATCGATGGTAACACGCGTTTCGGGTCAACGAGTGCTGCAGCAGCACGCGATAATTGATGCCGATTGCAGTCACGTGTTGGCAAGGAACACAGTTGGTCATGCGAGAGGGTCCCGCGCGCGGCGCACGCGAGTCGCCGCTCGCCACTCGCCACTCGCCACTCGCCACCAACGAGCGAACAGGTCGACGTGTCATTCTCGTCACGCGCTGGTCACCGACCGAACACCATGATACCCGTGTAACCACGCGTGCAGGCGCGCGTGTCGGTGCACCCTCGGATCCGGAGGATGCTTCATCCCCCCATTTAGCTCCGCTTCCGTGAGCCTTACACTGTTTCCCTTCGTGAAATAACTGTTGCGTTCGCTCGAGCTCGTTGTTACGCCGCGCCGCGCCGCAACGGCGAGAATCATTTCCTCCTCCTGGTCCCGCCTCTGGCCGGCGATGAGTTTCAATGGAAAAATACCATTATTTTATAATGCGTGAAACTGTAAGAAGAAAGATCGGAAAGCGATCATTTGGTCTAGCGTTAAACAAGTTGACGAGACTAGTTAATCTCTCTCGTAAATGCTTCCACGCGCAGTTTGATGACAGGAAAATCCAGAAGCGACGCGAAAACTTTCTGCAGCAGAGACTCGCGTCGCCTCGTAAATCAGCGCGCGAAGTCGCGGGCCGCGAAGAACCGAGCGACGAATGTTTAAATTGGACGAACAGCTTGCAAGCGTGACATTTTAAAACGAAGTTACCAATTCACGCCGCTCTGCTAACGACAGAATCGTCTTTCCGAAGCTCGTTACAGAGAAGAAATTCCCGGCTAGGAACGCCTCTGCCGCGGCGCCGAGGTTCTAATTAACGGCCTCCCCTAAATAAGCGGATTTATCCGACCGATTCGAAGAAATCCTTAACGAAACTAAGCCTCCGCTCCATTAGCCTTCGAAAATCTGAAATCCAATGAGCCGGGACCGCCGCGATTAACTTTAATCCATTGAAGCAGCGCGGAGGAGATAAAAGTCCATTCGGTGGCTGTTTCCGTGAGAGCGCCGCGCCGCGACGTTCAAAGGGAGAAAACAAGATAAGAAAAAGAATCGAGACGGAAAGTCGCTTTCGTCGGGAGTCCTGTAGAATCCTTGGGCGCAACGGAAAGTGACCAAAACGCGTTTGAAAGTTCCATTCGATGCCCCGTTCCCCGGCCGCTCCCGTAAACGAAAACATCGGTCTTTATCTTCGGAGGGCAAAGGAAGCGGAGCTCAAAGAAGACAACGACGGGACCGGTGCTCGAAAGGAAGAAAGCAGCCGGGGAATAATAACGGAGTGTTTACCTTGGCCCTCCTCCGCGCGCCCCTTATTACGATTCGCGACGGGATCCATTTTTGCGGAGCCAAGAAGCTTCGCCGTTCCGTTCCAACGCTCAAAGCGTTTCCCCGCCTCGTCTCGGCGAGCACTCTGCCCCGACTCGGATACGGTCGCCGGGATGGGATCGATATCGGCACGCCGCGTCGACAAGAAATATGGAAATCCGTCGGGCTAGACGGTGGCAAGAAATAATGTAAATTCGATCTCCGCTCCGGTTCGCCCCGCGAGCATGAAAGCGGACCCCGGAGCCCCTAACACCCTTAATTTCGCGTGCAAATGCGGTCCGTCGAATGCGAACAGCCCTGCCCGGGATCGCCGAGATCGCCGGCAGAGAACCGGTGTCGTGTCGTTTATGCCGTCTCGACGACGCTGATTCATTCCAACGAATGCCCGAGAGGCAGGACCTTGTTCAAAATCCACGCGAAATCAGCCGACCCGAGCCCACGGAACTTTGCAACGGATCTCGTCGTACTTTATCCTCCCCGCCGTGTAAGCGATTCAGAAAAATCTTCGCAGACCGCGAACGAACGTCCGCTTCGGTCGAACTTCTTCATCCGCGAGCCGTTCGTCGAACTTCTTTGTCGCCTCGAATTTCCTGCGAGAACCAGATTTCGTACGAACACGCGTTAGGCTCCTTGCGCACCGTTTTGGAACGATCGATCCGCGACTGCTTTCGAACGCGAGTCCCGCCGTTCTTGTTGCACCTCCTAAAATACGTACTCGAAGCGTAATCTAACTTCGACCGGAGTCGTTTCGAGTTGACATCGAATCCGTTCCGAACGGTAGAAAAAAACTGCGAGCCAACAAATCGTTGTGCTTCGATCATCTCGGGAAGTTTGAAGTTGTAATTGAATCTGGGTCGCCGGCGCGGACTTTGAACAATGTCCTTTTCGATTCGATCAATTTCGCTTCGACTTCGCGATCAAGGTGCAGAGGCTCGTCGATTCCCGTAACCGCGCGCGAAACTTGCAGATTCGATGATCGAAACGACGCGAAAATTGTTCGTTCGATTGTTCTCGAGCCTGTTCTCGCGCGAATTGCGCGCGGAGCCCGTCGACGTTACGGCACTCCGAGGGGCGTCGAATGATCGCTGACCTTGAACAGTCGGAGCCAGAGAGACCGAGTTATTCAATGGTCGGAAATGGTTCGTCAATGGCGGTTAACCTAACGGCTCTTATTACGCAAAACAGTCGACGGTTTACGATTACGTTGTTACGTACGAAAATGCTCTTCCTTTTAGCAACAATTCGCAGCCGTTCCATGACAATGCCCCCCCCCCCCCCGAGAACGTAGTTACGAGAGCCAATTACGGTTCATTGTAACGAAATTATCGATACACTTGCGCTTAATGAAATTTCAACGCGTCCATTGTTTCTTGAATGGCGCCGGGCCCGATCGGCTCCGACGGATAAACGAATAATAATGTCGCGCTTCCATTTCTTTCACTTCACCCTCCAATTTATGAATTATTAACGCAATTTAGATCGCTCGTTCGCCATTGTGACTCGCCTCCTTCCTCGTTCGCCTCGCTTCAACGGCGTACTCTCTGGAAAAAGAAACTCCTCCGACGATTAATAGTCTTCTAATTATCTATGCTTTTGCCGCGAGCTTGCTGCAAGCCCAACATCTTTTCGCAGTTTCAAGGAAATTCTCAACTTTCGAAACCTTCGGTAAACAAATGTATTTTCGTTTAAATTGCACGTTTAAAAAGACTTGTCTCGGTTTTCACGCTCAGGGACCTACACTGATTGGAGGTCCCACGGCTTCCGTGTAATTACAACATTGGGCACACTTGGAAAGCGACATTCCAGTAGCCCGTATACAATTACAATATTTTACGATTTCTCCTGCAAAATGTAACTCGAATATCATTCTAATAGATTCGATTCTTTTTACTTGTTATTCGATCTAATTTAATCATGATAACGATACGATAATAATAAAACATAGCTGCAACAATGATTCTGTTCTTTTTTTACCATCATCTTGGAATATTTTTAATTCGCATTAATCGCAAGAAATATACAGCAAGTATAAATAATACATTGGCACCTGTAAATTTGTTTAATCTTCCTAAGCCACGGAGTTGTAGTAGATGCGCGAAAGCTGTGTCCATTGATCGAACGGCGCCCGATTGAGCAACAAACGAATTCGCAGACAGCATTTCACTTTTCTATATCGGCAGGGACACGGATAATGGCATAGTGCCACGGGCGCGGAGTAGAATGGGGACCGGACGTCACGGTTACTTTTTCTGTTGTTTCTCTCGCGCCGGGGCGCCCAAGGTCCGGAAGCGCATCAGCTTTCTGGGACACAAGCGTCGATGGTCAGCCGTGGCGGCAACCTTAGCGGCCGAAAATACACCCGGGGCACAAGGAAGAGGAGACCGTGCCTCCGTGATAAATTCTGCCGCGCGGCGCGGCGCGTATCGCGGCGGAACCGTCAACAACAGTTAACACGCGATTCCTCGAGTCGCCCATTTGTCCCGGGGTGCGTTACACGTGAGCATACAGCCAGTTGGACACCGGCCCAGGGAAAGTCAATGTCACGACACGACACGACACGACACGGCACGGCACGACAGACAAAAATACGGCGCTGGCTGCCAGCGAGACGTCGCCCGAATTCTAATCCGTGACCGAGATTCCCGATCAGTTCGGTCTCGCGTATTTCGCTACGTGGTTGATGTTCCCGGTCCCGGCTGCGTCGCATACCGAGGGACGTGCCTTTCGCAAATGCCCAGTTTCGCCTACGGCCTCTTGTGTTGCTGCCGGCCCCTTGATCGATACTTGTCCAGACACACCGACCGATTCGATCGCGTCCGCTATACACCCCTCTACCAGGTGAAAACCCGCGCCTCCTCCGCCAAAACTTTGCTCATTAGTCGGAACAATCGCCGCGTCGGGGCCTTTCATCGTACGGCCAAAGGTTACTCGCGCGATCGCGTCATCCCCTAACGAGATAGGAGCTTTGTCTTGCCGGGCGCTAATCTTGATTACTCGAGGATCGCGAGTTTTACGCGTTTATTCGAGCGTGCGATCGCAGGACTTCGAGGATACAAACTTCTAGGCAACTATCGTCCAAGTTGCCCCAAGGAATTCCGATTTTCCAACGACGATCTACCGCGATTTACCGAAAGCATCCGCTTTGCAAACGGTCCGAGCGTCTTCTTCCGTCGAAAGGCTTCTCCACACGCTTCAGTTTCATCCCCTTGCGAAACGAAAGAGCTCTCGTATCTCTCGACTTTTGCCCGGTGTTCGTCTTGTTTTCTAATTAATACGTGTCTCGACTCGACCGATTATTCGAAGATCCATGGAAGCGTCCGTTTTAATTGAATTGTCGAGCAGGGTAAAACGGTACGGGGGTTGCGAGCAAGTGCAGTAGTTATTTCCAGGCGTATATTGCGACGCTGATAAATGTTCCCGGCGCAGGTGATTTGTTAATGGCCTGGCAGACAGTTTGTTGAACTTCCTGGGCTCCGGAGTTCTAGGACGTTCCCCTTTCTGTCTTCGCAAATTCCGCCGCTCTGTCACTGTTGGTCCGCCCACGCTGACTTCATTAGAGGGTATCACTTACCGCGGCCGAGTGCTTTCGCGTATAAAGCTCGCTAATTTTCCGGGATACCTTCTTCGAGACATTCTGTCCGTTTTTGGAGAAAGTTCGTTCCATCGAAGCATCCTGCGAACAATGTTTCCGATGACAACGGAGCTCGCGGGAAATTCTTTCGGCGCAAATTCCGCAGGTGGAGAACAGCCAAATCGACTAATATCTTTAGAATTTCTGGTAAAATTGGAACAATGCGAGCCAGCTAAAAGCAAAGGACAATATTGTCATCCGTCCGTAGTTACGGATGAAAATAAACTCGCGACTTCGTCCGAAATCGTTTGGCAGAAACACGCTTGTTCCTATGATTTTTGCTATTCGCGTCGTTGATTCGCGCAGCTCCGAGCGCCGCGTGTCCCGATATTAATCACTCGATTAGCCAGTGAATGAACGTATTTGGGAAAAAGTTCGGAAAATCCGTCCGCGTATAATTTGCGCCATTGAAACGCGAGGAAACCGCGCGTCGCGGCTCTCGAACTGGATCGGATCCGTCGTCGTCTCTCGCCCGACCGGCCAAACTTCTCTCACGAAATTATTTCGTAACTCGCGGCTCGATCCCGAGCCCCGACTTTCACGACGTAAATACGTAGGCAAAACTTTCTACGGCGCCCCCGTCCGACGATATTTTCGTTAAATATTGCAGAACGAACGTTGAAGCGATGCTAAACGAGGCCGAGAGATGAGTTAAGCCGATAAAGCGAGCTTTCTTGGAACAATAGAGCAATAATGCGATCTTTCGGGGCCGCTTCGGCGACTAAGACGATTAGTACGGCTGATGTCTCGTTCCTCAATTTTAAAAGAAAATCCGAGCACTCTTCATTATATTAGGGTTTTGCTCGAACGGTCTTGAAGCATGCGTTCTCGCCGATGTACACGGGTCCGTTGAAATACTCGCTGTATTTCTATGAGAACTCTGATCCGATTATACTCTGTACCGTCGGGATGTTGCTGCGACGTTGTCCCCACCACGGCGCCGCGTCACGCCCACTTCGTCGTCGAGCCACGCCCATGGAAATATTTCAGCGTCGTTTATTTATTATTCAACATCGCGCTAAAATTTTCCTCGCGGAATTATATACACCGATGTCGAAAATACTCGAATAAATAAGCAGCTCGTTTGTATCTTCGTAGATGCATCGTCGACTTGACGACTTTGTAGAGAAAATAATCGCGAATTATTTGCTCGTAAAAGAACGGTTTTTTTTCACCGGATCTGATATTCGAACAGTGCTGCTTTTTTAAAATGTAAAGCTTTTAAGAAAACGGGGTTAACGCTTGTCCTATATCTCGATGCAAATTCCGCTGGAATTTGCGATCACGTTCGCGACAGGATCGAGAGAGCTATGAAAAAGCTGGACTATCTAGGCTGCGTTTCACGTTTAGCGCGCAGTCGCCGAGCTAGATTATGCCTCGGCACGGAACATTGTCATCTGCCAGCCGGAAAATGTAAATCTTTGAAATATACATCTCGGGGGCAGGACAGTTTGTCCGTGGAACACGAGGGTCCGTTCACGAGTACATTATCCGCGGTGCTGGCTAATTTCCTTGGTAATTTAATTGCAATTGCTCGGTGACGTTCGTCGTATCTCTGCGTTCATAGTACATTTAACGGTGCCAGCGCTCATACGTTATGCGCGCGCGCGCGCGTGTGTGTGTGTTCTAAGCGGGTTTCTAGCGAGCATAATGCAGTCCGTGCATGCATATTTTCCAAGTAATGTTAGGCGTTCGCCGGCGTAACTGTTCGCGGCTGAAATTGCAAATGTTATTGCAATCCTTACGAATTAATTGGATTTCGTATTCGTGTGCAATGGAAAACTGTACCGAAGATTAGCCGCGTCAAAGATTGACCGCGGACGGAGTAACGACGACTGAATGACTTTATCGCGATGCCGCTGCGAACGACCAGGGATTTTCCAATAGATCTTTGCAAAATAGATTCGAGGAGGATTTTTCATGAACTGTTTATGAAAAATCAGTCGATGAGATTTCAAGTTGTGTTGGGATTCCCAAACAGTCAGGGCACGATGTGTATCTAATGGTACCGGTGATGATGTATCGCGGTATCTACTATATACAGTTTACATCGCCGTCGTTGCCCGCTGACGGATCCGGCGAAAATGTAAACCGATATCTTAGTATCTTAGAACTAAGTAAACTATAGATTAATTTTTGTTCGAGGCTAAAATTTCAACAAGTTGTAACAGGATATCGAAAGCCGTTAAAAATATAGATGTCTTCGTGTCGTTTCATCGAAGCTATTCTTTCGGTTCGGTTGTAGGCACATAAACTCTGTGTAAATTGTGATTTTTACGGACAGAATATAATTTGTCATTCGAAGCTTCGTCCTCTCCGGAATAATCCACTCGAGAAGAAAGGAAGTAGAATTAGCGGACACAATGATATCGGACACCGAAGTCTATCCAATAGACCGCGTTAAGCAAACTTTGTAAGTCAATTATCTCAAGAACGGAGCCCGCTGCGAAGAGATTTTGTTCTTCGTTCTCAATCTTCTATTTCCCGTCGAACGCTGCTCTAGATCTCGGTGATAACTAGCAAATGCAGGATAGGAACGTGGACCGAATGGAAATAAATTTCTAAATCATTTCTAGATCATTGAATTTAATTTGATTCTAAATTATTTCTAATTCATCATTTCTAAATCTTATCTCTTCAAAGTACATTTCTAACGAAGATTTGAAATCGTAGGCGACTTCAGCACGGCAGGCTAAAGCAGCAACGCCGACGATTTCCAAAAATAAATCAACGCGTCCCGCGGCCGGCGCAAGGGTTAAACAGCCTAATTGAAGCACTTGAGCCATTATGTTGCATATCGCGAAGCCAGGAGAAACGGGCACGCGAGGACCCGTGCGCCGAAGCGTCGCGCGCTCGGGCGTCGGGTAAACACGAGCTTGCTCGATATTTAAATTCCCGGCAGCGATTTAAATAGATTTTGTACAGGAATTTACGACGTACGAAGTTGATCGATAGCCGAGCCTGGCTGGAGAACCCGAGGGCCGCGATCTCGCGCGCATCGATTCGCCCGATGGTCTCTGCAAGAAGGTCGGCGTCGGCCGACAAGCCTTCGCTCGTAAATCAATTTCGAGGGTGCAGTTCCCACTCACCCGCTGCGCTCCGATGCGTTCTGCGATAGATTTCGCCTAAGCGGGTCACTCCGGGATGTCCTGGGGACCGAAATTTCGGAGCGGGACCGGCCGAGAACCAGAGAGAGAGAGAGTCGAGAGAGAGAGAGAGAGAGAGAGAGAGAGAGACAGGGCCGGCCGTCTATGGCCTCGGAAGTAATTGGGCGACGCTCTTCCAACCGGAGAATACCCTTTCAACGAGCGTCGATATTTCTGCGAGGAAACAGGGCCCGCTAACAATGACATCAAGATTTCAGGCCGGCTCCAATTGAACGGCTTATTGCGACAAGTTGGCTTGCCGCGAGTCGATACTGATCCTGGAGCACCGGTTCTTGGGATGCTTCGGGCAGGGCTTCGAAACAGTTGCGACCTCGGTTTCGGCTCTTCGAGCTGTTACGGAGAACCGAAGAAGTCTCATAACTGTCCGCAGAACCGATATTATATCTAGTCTGTGGAGGTACATTATTTTTCGGTTCTGGCTTCCGGTTCTACGCGATCGATTTAGAGAGCCTACTTTTCAGAGCGCGCACCCATATGTGTCGACAAACACGAAGTGTCGCTGTTAAAATATTGGACCAAAGAGACGATTTTATTTGGCGGAATTAATAATTTTATTACCAATATTTACTTATTCACTGAACGTCAACATACACTGCATACACGGCAAACGAAAACGCAGGAAAAAAATTCAGCGAAGCAAGGGACGATACATGATGGCACTTTGCACGTCGAACACCAATATCGTGGTTCTTTTCCGATCATATTTTTATAACAATTTAAACACCTTCGTGTAGGATCGGCCTCAAAATACACCCCTACATCTTGAAATTTGAAAATGTTTTCGTTTTCGTTAACACTTTATCGACCGCTAGCCTATTTATCGGCTTTTCGATTGCCAATGTTTATCGATCGCTAGCCTATTAATCGGCTTTTCGATTGCCAATGCTTATCGATCGATAGCCTATTAATCGACTTTTAGCTATCGATGGTTTTCGCTTCTTTACTGTTTTGTTAGTAGCTGACCTCCTGTATGCTGACCTCCCCATATCCTTATGAATTATAATTATAATAATAATTATTATTTATTATTATTTTTAAAGGAATAAGCACAACACAATGAATAGCGAAAATTTAGCCGGTACTGGGAGCAAATGCGCGCGCGACTAAGCCAGTCCTTACTGAGTGGCAGCCTCAACCACGACCGGACGATAAAGTGTTAAAATTACAATTTGAATAGCCAATGGTACCTCTGCATGACGAGTATACTCGTCGAGACACAGCCGAATGGATCACCTTGTATACCGGCGGTCTTTCCTAGAAAACAATCGGATTCGAGAAAACAGTGATTCCAGGTGTTCCGGCCGGTTCTCGGGCCGTATCCATCCCCGTGACAGATAACTCGGCTCGTAAACAATTTTCGTTTTCCAGCCGAGCCATTTCCCTGGAGGAGCGGCGGCCGGAAAATCGCCGGGAATAGGAACGAAAGAAATACGGGGAAACAGTTTTCCGGTGGAAGTTGCCGCGCGTTCGAGCTGCCAAGCAACGGGCTGGAACTTACGCGGGGAGACGAGTCATATTTCACCGGCTCGGCTCGGCTCGGCTCGGCGCGGCGCGGCGGCGATTGAAATACGTTCACAGGCTTCCTTATTTCCTCCTTCGATCGGGGGGTGAGGGGGGCGGCTGCCTCGCAAAACGTTGATGATATCGAGTAACCATTAAACCGGGAATAGAAAGTCGTACTTCGAGCGACGATCATTACCGTCGTATTTCTCCGTTGTTCCGTTCGCGAATTCCGAAACCATTGTTGTTATTGGTGAAAGGTGGAAGGAGCAGCCTTTTGTTTCTTCTTGATAATTCGTCGCTCGGGGATCGTCGCTGTTGCTCCCCGTTTTTCGCGCGAGACTGTCGCGGCTCCTTTGAAGGGGCAACGAATTTTCTACCCCCTTTTTAGACTCCATCCCCATTTTTCCAGTTAGCAGGGCAGAGGCAGCGTTTATGGTACAAATCTGTGGACGAGACACGGAACGGCGACATCGTCGAACAGACTCTCTAGGAACGCTGTGAAATTAGAAATGAGACACTCGTTTTGTCTTGCAATTTATGCCGGAAACTTCTCCGTTGCATAAAGATCCGCACTGTTCACGAGTCATTTATCGTGTCGCTGATGCGGTCGTTGAGTCATTCGAGCGGCGAATGCGTCGGAGAAACAGCGTTGCTCGTTGATTCGAATGTGCAAGCGACAATTGTACTATTAATAGTTCGGTGGTCTCGTAATGGTATAATTTTAAATTCGCCGCGTATAAATTATTGCATTTTACCCGACTGCATTTTGCACGATACGTCGAATGCCTCGCGGTACGGAGAGAACAAATTTCCTTGTCTCGTTCGGTTGTCGGAGCAACGTTTCTCTGTAAGTTCATAGGTCAGGGCCGTCGGTGGACACGCGGGGGTAAACAGAGGGGGGAGTCCATTTGTCGCGTTGTTAATGCGGCCGTGTTGCATCAATCGACTATTGAATGAACCAGAGAAACAACGAATCGGCCGATTTGAATATGGAAATCGGTATAAACAAACGGGAGAGAAGTAAGAACGCGTAACCGTTTATTGAACGTCTCCCCGCTGCCGGCCTCTCTGTGGCGCTCTAACCGGCGAACACCGTGCTCGCGATGGTTTTATTAATAACACGGTTTCGTTTACGCGCGACCTCTGCCATTACAATATTTATGCATTCAAATGAAGACGAGGCGCGATTACGCGTATGCATGTTTACGACTCATTGACAGCGTCGAGTTGCAACTGCTGCCACCGTCAACCGGTTGCGGATGGACTCTTCGCCCCGTGACTGCGCTCGGTTCCGAAAGCCACTTTTTTCCGCGACGACCGAACAACGAACACAGGCGACGGCCACTGAATAACAATCGGACGGGCTATTAACGGCGAGCCTTTCAACGCGTTTAACGAAACATTAATATCGCCGTACGATAAACTTAAACCGCGAACAGCTGCGACGCTTTATCTGCGCGAATTTTTCAGGCGGATCGATAACACTGATTCGAATAAACTTAGCATTGTTTCGAAAGCAGCGGATCGATAACTCGGTGTCGAATAAATATCGTTGATCCACTCTGGAACGAGCCGAGATGGAACATGAAGAACCGATAAATTGTTTGTACTATCATTCACGTGTGCAGATATAAAACGTTAGATTTCTTCTACGGCGTTACCTCGGTTATCCGAATTCGTCGGAGAAACCGACGCGGAAATGTACCTTCGGAACACGATTTGTCGTGTTCGATGGCGAAAGGGGTGAGAATTGTCGCGCCAGCATCTTTCCTGCTATCGATTCAGGCTCGTGTACGAGAGCTAAACAAACGATGAACGGGCACAGCGAATTCTTCCGAGTAAATGGTCGCAGGTAGTGTTAACGGTGCCGGATCGAATCGGCCAAAAACGTTCGGCAAACAATCGGCCGAACAATTGCGATAGTCGCGAGGCCGAATCGTTTGCGTACGTGTTACAAGTGTTATTACGCGGCCGGAACGCCCGGAGCGGAGAACAAACGGTCTCTCCGCGGCAATTCGCCATCTCCGACCAATTGATCCTTCTGCAGAATGCGTTTTCATAGAAACGGTGTCTGTTGGTTTTGCAGGTCGAGGCCGGTGACGTCATACTCAGGGTGAACGAAGTCGATGTCAACCGATTCAGTACTAAAGAAGGTAAGAAGACCGACCTGCTTTAGCGGCACTCGTATATCTTTCTTCCTCTCTATCTATCTTCCTCTTTCTCTCTCTCTCTCTCTCTCTCTCTCTCTCTCGCCCGCTCTCGCCCGCTCTCGGTCTTGCTCGCATCGGAAGAGAAGCGACGTCTTTTTATCCGCGGTATCGCGTATCGAACGATTTCACGACTCTGTTTGATCATCCTGCTTCGAGATTCCTTGAATGGCACTCTTGTGCGACAATATTGCCGTACACTGGGCGTGATTCGCCTAACTCGACCGCCGATCGATCGCTCCCTGTCATCCTGGATAGATCCTTTCGTTACACGACGCGTATTCAGTCGCGATTAGAAAGGGTTCCGCTATTCGGATACAGATGTTCCCCAGAGAAAAATGATGCCTAATGGATGATCCCACCTTCCTTTTACCGTCGCGTATTCGGAAAAATATGAGGCCCGTCGATGACAGCTTTCTATGGTAAATTCTCCCCAATTTACCCTCGGCTTGTACGTAAAAATGAACACAATTTTGAAGGAAATTTTTACGAGCAACGTCCTTCTTTATTTCGATCGATCATCACGAAAGATCCGTCGTTTTCGCGTCTTCGGCTTTGAACGTGTTTATTTAACCGTCAATTAAAAAAGAAAAAAAAGACCGTGTTGCCGGTTTAAACGCGAGTCGACCGATGGAAATCAATTATTCGCCGCGATGCGGCGAAAAATTAAAAAAGTTAATCCCAGGTCGACGTAGAAATATTACGGCGGCCCAGATAATGCTGCACAATATCAGAACCTGAACGCCGCCGACAATAACTCCGAAGTGGAACAGAAAATAATTTCAATTGTTGCAGTGCCTTGTATAATGATCTATGGCCCGCTGTCATCGCTACTGCGAGCAATATTGTTCCGCCGTTGTAACAAAGAAATAGCAGGAAATGAAGTGACGGAAGCTGCGCAGTATTTTCTGGGACACCCTAATAACTTCCGCCGTAGACGGTCAATGATCAATGAATATTAATTAACGAGTGGTGCATAGGAGAATCTCTTGAATCTCATTGCGGCCGTGAAATTGCGCGCAACGAGGAACGCGTCCAAAGTAAACGTCGATAAATATTGAATCTTTTTATATCCCGGCGCTTTTTCCTAACAGATAATGGGAATAATAACTCTTGATCACTGATTTATTCTTTTTACAGTTCCTGGTATTGTACAAAGATCGGAGAAATTTTTAGGTACAATTCTTTAACGATGAATACAAATTATAATATAAATCATAGGAAGTCCAAATAAATCCAGTTTTGGCATTCTTATAAAACAATATACGTTGATAGCATTTAATTCGCTGTCGCTCGTCCTCGCGATTTTTCGGCAGGAGAAAAATTTCCGTTACCTTTCACTTTTACCCGCGCGCAGAAAAATATCTCTCGTATGAAATCATTTTCCCGTCGGATAACAAGAGTTCGTCGGGTCGTTGCAATTAACCTTCTCATAATTACCGTTTTATCCCGTAATCGCGATCGATCCGCCGAACGGAATCGGCTCGCGGCCCGGCCTGGTGAAAGTCGATCCCGTTCGTACCTTAATCTCCCGTCGAGGAGGCCGATTGTACCCGAAGGCCAATCGAAATCCCGATCGGACGTGAAAAACAGCACGCTCTTGTGAACCGTCGCGATCCGTGTTTCCGAGGCAGCGATCGGTTCGATTGCGGCGCGGTGTCGCGCGAAAACGGCAATAATTCGCGGACAAGTGTCCAATTTATCGGGAGCCATTGATATATTTGCCAGGCCGCGGTATCTCTCGCGAGTTTCGCGAGCGCGCGCGACACCACCGCGCGATCATTCCGCGGAAAAAAGTTCGCCGCAATCGGAGGCAGCAATTCATTCCCGATCGGTTCCACTGAAATTCAAGACGTTCCGCCGACTCGTTCTTTAACGCTCGGTCGACGGGTCTGTCCGGACCCGGGATTGACAAATTCTTATACCATCGTTGAGTTTCTATCGAACCGATTGAAATTTTTTACACGTTTTATCGGCGTTACGGCGAAAACGAATCTTCTCGTATCCTTCGTTTTGAAATCGCTGAAATCCAGAAGTTTTTTCCACCGAGGTCGAATGGAATTTTGATCGAATAAATTAAATTAATTCCAACGCATCTCGCAGCGCCAACGCAGCAACGGGGAAACAAATTTCGCAGGATGATCCGAAGCAGGAAATTTTCAGCCGACGAGCGAAAGTTAATCGGCGCGGCAAAAATCTCTCTGGACATTAAAATCACGTAACGCAATGTAGATGAAATTTTTCAAAATCATTTTCGCGATCGTGATGTAATTTCCGCGATGCGATGCGATGCTCGTTTCGTCTCGATCGCTTTTTGCCGGCTAATGAAATTCCGCAATTTTTTCGTTCTTTTTATCGAATCGATCGAGTTTATCGAGCAAGATTAATTTAACAGAGGACGGCCGTCGAAATCGAATCGGACGACACAAAGGAATCATCGCACACGTGAGCAAACGATGCGCCGCGAGTCTTCGCGAGATCCGTTCCACCAGCGCGATTGGCTTACGTAACCTGCATGCTCAATTGATAACCTTTCGATCTATCAATCGTCGATTTGTCACGGGAAACACAATGTGCAAAGAAAAGCCGATTCATTTAAATTGCAAACAACCAGAATCGCGTAAAACACAATCACCGTGGTTCTTCAGCATTTTCCAACGATCGTCCCCCCCTCCCCCATTCATCGATGGATAATTTGCAATTTACATTTCCATGTCATTATCCCGTCGTTCCAAATTTATCGGTCGGTTCGACCCGCAAGGTGGCGATCAAGAATCGGACATAATTCATATGTTACTCTCATTCGAATAGAAAAGAAATTCATGAATAGCGGTTAGCTCTGCAGCGATTGATCGTCGCAACGAGTTGGCGGAGAACCTCTCCTTTTTTTAAACCAAGCCTTGGATTTATCGGTGTAAAAAAACACTGTTAAAACTCGGGTAGTAGTTCCAGTGTCAATTGGAAGTGCCAGCGTTCGCGGGGCGTTTTCGGCGTTGCGAAGAACATTACGGAATAATAAAGTTCGCCGTAATAATCAAACGCGTTACTAACAGACGATGAATCCCGCGACGGCGGCGAGTGAAATTTCCATAATAATTGCTGGCTGAAACCGGGAATTCGTAAACTTCCGGGCCGCATTATCGCCGGCCAGGGAAAGTCAATTAAGCAGTCCCGGGCGAGTAATTCGTTCCGCGGAATTACATAATAGAATAACGCCTTAATCCACGACAGTAACCGGCCTGACCTATCTCAACGCTGGCAGAAGAGTCTCGAAATTCCTTGGTGAAGAGCACGCGACACCTCGATCCACATAATTCCCATTCCAGTCGGTTTTCCAGCCGCATTCGCGGTGGTTGGTCGGTCCGGGGCCGGTTCTTTCGCGGTCGCATCCCTTCGCTCTCTTCCTCCTCTTCCTCTTCCTCCTCCTCACCTCCTCTTCGTCTTCTTCTGTCTCTGCTTCTGCTGCTGCTGCTGCATCTTCTTCACTCCATTCCCCGGGCTCGTTTTCTGTTTCAGTACTGAAATGTCTGCGGCTCTCGTCGGACCCCGTCACCCTGAAGCTACGAAGGGGTAAGTGAAGTGCGCCAGCAAATTCTTTTATTCGCGTAAAGACCGGCATTGAGCCGCCCACGCGACTCGCCCGCTCGTCAGCCCTACAGGCCGGCTAAAAATAATCCCGTCAACTCCATTACGCGATGCGTCCCTTGTCTACCGTCGAACCGACGACGACACCTTTCGACGAGCCATTAACCCCCCGCCGACGCCGGCGAGCCGTCCTCTTCTCGTCCTCGTTCTCCTTTATTTTTCGACGGAAACAAATTTTTCCTCGTCGCACACATTTTCAGTACCGGCTCGCCGAGACGAGATTTCTTTACCGTTTCGCATAAAAGCCTCTGTCGCGTAATCTTTCGCGCGACTTTTACGAAATCACCGGTTGCCTTTTTTTTTGTAGTTTCACGGAGATTGGAATCGTGAGCGAATATTATCGAAATTATTGTACCGCGGCAGAGGTTTGCGACGCGTTCTCGTCACTTTTTGACCGTCCTATATGGCGAGGCCTCGCGTGTCGGAGGGGTGCTTTCATACTTTTTAATCCACCGGGGGCCGATCTCCAAGTACAGGCGTTAACGTCCGCTGTTCAATGTTGCCCGCAGTAGGCGAAGCTAATTTTCTTCGAATTTCGTCCTAAAAGGTTTACCAAAATTTTCAAACGCGCCAGCTGCAACGCGTGTTCGTCGCGAATTGTTTCCCTGCTCGATCTTCGTAAAATGACACCATTTTATAAAACAGTATAGCTTCTTAGACAATGCATAATTAATTAGAAACGACGAATATAGAACTTTAATGCGCGAAATAATATTATTAATTAATATTATTATTATTATTATTATTATTATTATTATTATATATTTCAATATAGAGATTTCGCTGGGATTCGAAGGAACGCTTTTTAAGATTCGAAGATTCGCTGTATTATTATTATATATTATTATTATTATATATATATATATATACGCCAGCGACGCGTTTTATAAAACATTAAATCCAGAGATTTCGCTGGGATTATATATATATAATAATAATATATAATAATAATACAGCGAATTTTCGAATCTTAAAAAGTGTTTCTTCGAATCCCAGCGAAATCTCTGGATTTAATGTTTTATAAAACGCGTCGCTGGCGTCGCTTTTCGACGTTTTACGAAAACTTGTTCGCGTATTCGCGAGCGGCTCGTCCCCGTCGCCGAGAGCACCACCGCGAACGGTGAAAGTACGAAGAGGGAAATCGAAAGAAATATTGGACACGACGAACTGGTGTACCTTGCATTCTCAACGGTGCTTGCATTCCATCGATAAACGTCGTGCAATCAACGCCGCGTAGGTGGAGGATTTCTTAGCCGGTTTTTCGATGGACAACTTAACGAGCTTATCGCATAACGGTCGGAAATTCCGTCGCGTTCCACGGTATCGGAACTTCTTGCCTGTAAACGAGAATATTTTAAAGCCTTGTAACCAGTTCGCCGACGCTATAACGAAACCTAATTGATTGTACAATTACGTTGCCGATATGGAAACGGATTCACGACGCTTTCTAAGGTGCCGTAAGACTGGAATCGACAATGTGCAACTTTCGAAGCATCTGCGAGCTAGGCGATTCGACAGCTGTTCGTTGCATTAAGAAACGTGCGCGTACAGTGGCCCGCGATAGTGTTCGTACATTTTTTAAAGACTATTTTGAAACTGGACCGAGCGACCTGAATTTTTGTTTAGCTTCGCTAGTCATTTGATCGAGTTCCAACAAAGTTATTACACTTTAGAAGGTGTACGAACACTTTTGCGGGACAACGTATGCTCGATATTTATTTAGAATACCGTCGATGCGACAAGATATCAAAATCAAACATCAGAACGTAAGGGGACACGCCGAGCGATGCTGCAACGATATGCTTTCCCGTCGCTAAAATCGAAGAAAAAAACCGGGAAAGAACAAAAAATTGTTCGCTTCTACGACGAGAAACGACGATGTTTCTATTTTTACAGCTACAACAATTATTCGTGTTCGTTTAATCTGTCTCTATTTCCGTCCAAGCTGTTGTTACTCGTTTCGACGGCATTTTTTCCACGTTTTTCTCAGACGTTCGCCCATTATCCAGCCAGAAGCGAGGCGGTCGCCGTTCCCACGATCGAAACCGCAGGTTCGTCGTATTCGGTCGGAAAGATAAGCGGAAAAAATCCGAGGGAAACCGCGCGTGATTCGGAATCGCGCGTTTATAATGTCGTTTAAACAATTCCGTCGGAGCGACGACGGGATTCGCGCTGGCCGACCGGCGCGTTGCAGGGTAAATAGGCGAACGTGTGCGGTATCGGTGGACAGCTGACCGTGTTGCGTGAGTAGAATCGTCGTGTAAACTCTGTACGAGGCCAGATACAACGGCGGTTTACAGGACCGTCGTGTCTGCCCGATTTACATCGGATTATCGTTATCGCTGCACGCGCACCTTGGATTCATTCGACGACGCCCGGGACTCCCCCGTCCCGGCTGCATCTGCCCCCCTCGTCCAACGACGTTCCCAGCGCCGAACAACGCGACGACCCCTTTAAATAATTACGCGATCTGGTTTAACGAACGGGCCGGGTCGGGCCGACGACGTAATCCGACGCCGTCATTCCGGACGGATCGGGAGCGGAGGCCGCGGGATCCAATCGAACGCGAATTGCGATCATCTCGTTGCGGTTTTAACGCGCGCCGACCTGCGCCGCGTTCGCGAAATTGCGCGAAAACCTCGTCGGATTCCTCCTCGTCTCGATGACGTTCTCGATTCTCGGTCGACGATACAATCGTACAGCTTATCGATACTGGACCTATCGAGCAGATAGGTGCTGCGACTAGAATCTTCGCGCAATCATTTTTTTGTCCTCGTTACGGCTCAGCAGGACAGAAGGTTCTGTCTTTAACGATATTAACACTTTATCGTCCGGCCGTGGTTGAGGCTGCCACTCAGTAAGGACTGGCTTAGTCGCGCGCGCATTTGCTCCCAGTACCGGCTAAATTTTCGCTATTCATTGTGTTGTGCTTATTCCTTTAAAAATAATAATAAATAATAATAATTATTATAATTATAATTCATAAGGATATGGGGAGGTCAGCATACAGGAGGTCAGCTACTAACAAAACAATAAAGAAGCGAAAACCGTCGATAGCTAATAGTCGATTAATAGGCTATCGGTCGATAAGCATTGGCAATCGAAAAGCCGATTAATAGGCTAGCGATCGATAAACATTGGCAATCGAAAAGCCGATAAATAGGCTAGCGGTCGATAAAGTGTTAATGAATCGAGCGAACTTATCTTTTTCATAAATCTACGAATTTTTGTTCTAGGTAACGATCCTAAACGACGACAGACTTTTCAAGACCGACAAATGCGACTGTTAACGCCGGAACTGCTAGTTAAAATCGCTGCTTTTCGATCGGTTTCTATTCTAACAATTCTGTGAATTTGACACAGTTTTCACGGGTGTAGGGTGCATGGCGTGTTCCCCGCGCCGTTTCATTAGTCAAGAAGCTATTTCGAATATAAATTGTACAGCTCTCTGGTTCGAGAAAGGCGACGTACTAATTAGCATGCATTCCTTCGTTTTTGATGAACGCGATTTGGCAAGCATGCATCCGATCAACGTTTCGCAGGCTGTTTTAACGTTTCGTCGCGACAACCGACACGCGTTCGGCTACGGAGAAGTCCGACTTTCCTGTTCACGGTCGCTTTCTTCGGGTTTCTTTTAACAATGACACGCGAAGTTTCGATCGGATTCGCGTGCGGACTGTTTCCGGCTCGCGAACACCGTTTCGCGGGATTCTCGGATGAACACACGAGACGTTCGGTGTTTAGATTCCTTCTTGAAAATGACTCCTTCCGGAGCAAATCGTCGTCGAGCTTCGTCATCTTCCGCGGAGGTAGATCTTCGACAGCGGTCTCGTCGAAGCCGAGATAATTGACCCACTTTCGAAATCAAATTTTTGCGCGACTTCCGGGACCTCGTATCGCGCGCGACCATGCTTCCTGTTATCACTGGAAAGCACGGGGAAGCTTTCCGAAACGCCGCGATTATCGCGAACCAAATCCGTTGCCGCGACCGCGACAAAAATCCTCCGTTCAGTTAGGAAAATGGCGAAACTTCGGTGCTCGCGTCGCGATGGCGCGGGGTGCGCGTCTAGTTAACATATTATTGATTGTCGGTTTGCTAATCGGCTTTCCTCCGGCAGCGTTCGTTGACCGAACGCCGGCTAATTGGCTTTTCTCACTTGTGTACAGAGAACAGGATCCGGGGAAAGCGACATATCGATTCGAAAAACGTGTATCGAATGTGAACGAACCGTGGAAATTAAACGCCTGCTGCGAGGCAACATCGGCGCGGATTTCTTTTTCGATTTACAGTGATTTCTCCCTAATTCGCGTGCTCGGATCGCGCACACGAATGGACAATTTCGGAAGAGCAGATACGATTGTTCGAGCGTACCACGCGTCCCGTTTTTACAGTTGTTGACAATCGGTAATTATAAAAACAAGCCTCGACGCTCGAATTGTCCATTTTTGTGCGCAATCCGAGCGCGAATTAGTGAGAATTTATCGTATTTCGATCCAGTTCGATCACGATCACGATAACACCTGTCTCGCAAATCGAATTTGCTCGTTGCTCTATCTTAGCGAGATCGGGTTAATTGATTCCATTTCGTGATGGAACCTTTCTAATCGGATACAGAACTCTCTCGTGTTTCAGAATTTAACTATTTACCGATAATGATCGCCGGGAGAGGAGGAGGGGAGAAGTAAAACATGAAACATCCGATATTGACATAACGAAGTGTTTGCGATGCGAACGTTGCGGATGCGCTTTCGAGTAATTAGAGAACGTAACAGATCATTTCTACGTAGCGACACAACGTTCGCTGTAAATTCGTGGCGCACGAGGTTCCAATGCTAATCGCGTTCCGTCGTTAATCGATGTCTTCAATCTTTGTTTCTGGCTGCGAACGTTTCGTTACGGAGAAAATTCAGGATCAACGAAGCGACTAGCATTCGCGTTTCCGGGTTAATTAATATCAGCAGTCTGCGATTTTGTTGACAACGTTCAACATGACAGCGTCGCGGCATGAAACATCGGCTTGGTAACATCGACGATTTTATAACTCCGCTTTCATTTACTAAATAACATGTTTTTCAAGACTTCCAATGATTTATCGATCCCCACGGCACGGCAGAGACTCCTTTGTCCGAGCATTTATTTTTGCAATATTCTGGTTTCCAAAGGTTCCATCAACTAATCGTTGTATTATTTATATTATACATCATCGTCCGGCGGAAAACTTGAATGAAATTTTTCGACGATAGAATGTTTCGGTGTCGGGATATTACGAAAATAAATCTTCAAGATTTTTATTAATAACGATTACCGGAGAAAGAAATGTCGAGACGCGAAAATTCGAATCTTTCCGGTACCGCGGTAATTTAATTCGCACGCGTACGAAAGCGAAGCGTTCAATTGGCACTCGAGCAGAGCACACACGAGATCGGAGTTTACGATTGAATGAATCGCGACTAATCAACGACAGAGGAAATGCGCGTGTATATTATCAAAGCCGGAATAAAGATGTGCCAGCGTTCTCCTAGACCGCCGGCAATCAATGAGTCACTCTAATAGAAAATTGTTTGTTATCTGAACGTTTGATCGTTGGCTCGTGCGGTTAATTACGTGGCCCCTCGACGTTCCTCTCCCTTTTCCCTTTTTTTTTTTATCCAAGCACGCGTGAACAGCGACGTGTGTCGGGCGTCTCTTTGGCCCCGACCGAGGCGCGCGCGCGAGAGAGAGGAGAGATAGAGAGGAGAGAGAGCCGTTTAGATGCACAGCCAGACGCGCGATGGTGTTTTCTACGGGTTATTATCGCATAATTCTATTATTACTATCAGGTTCAAGAGCGCCTATACGCGTCCAGTGCGTTCTATCATTAGACCGGCCGGGAGTTCACTCACCAGCTGAACATCGATGCTTTACTAGCACCAAGATCAAGTTCAATATCTACCCGCGTGAATCATTGTACAGGCCGTGCAACAACACACCGAATGTCGCTCCACGTTGCTTACTTCCAATCGAACCCGCGGCGCTATTCTTCATTCACGATTTCGTTTCGCGTGTTCGCACGCGCTTATGGTTGTTGCTCGACGCGCGAGAATCGTGTGTCATCGCTTGTCGTAAAACCGCCGTAACAGATCGGCCGTGTTAAGTTGAACGAACTTTGACCCAGCGTTGCGTTCTATTGCGAGCACATTTACGATTCGTCCGCGGATTTTATGCATTCGCGACGAAAACGAGCGCAGGAATATCGCGAACAGCCGAGCTGATATACAGAGAAATAGATTTTTCGAACAGTGAATGAACTATAATTTACTAGCCTCGCCGCTCATTTTTATAGCTGCCGATGGTCAACGATTATAAAAACGAGCTCAACGATTGTCTCATCTTCAGAAATCGTCCATTTTTGTTTACAAGGAAAATTAGGGAGAATTAGGAAAATCAGGGAACCAAGAAGATTAAGCTGAATTTACTGCGAACGTTCGGAGAAAATAGGGGTTGGAAGAATCCGTAAAATTCACGCGTTCGTGAAAGCGGCCGTCGAGTCGGGACAACTCGACATTTCCGACGCCTTGAGATCGACAAAGCCGTTGCTGTTAGGTGATCGGAGGGCAAAGGACGAAGTCTAAGCGTTGAGCGATCGTCGCGTCGTCGACGGGGTTGAACAACGGGGTTCCGCGGCGTTCGCCGCGTCTGAATTATTTAAGGGTGACTTCTCTGTGACGGTGGTCGTCCGTCGCTCGTAAATCCCTTGGCCCCTGGCCGGCCACCCCCTGGGAATCGAACTTATTTTCCCCGTGTCATCCGGGCCGGCCGTTTTTCCCCCGGTGCCCAGTGCACCCCCGGTGGACCCTCGCCGCGGAAACTTTCCTTTGGCGCCGCCGCGACCGGCTTTGAAGTCCTCCACGAGCCGGCAATAAATTTTCTCGCCGCGCCACGCCGCGGAGAACGACGAAGCAGCCGCGGCTTTTTAATCAGACTTCCCTCGGAACGGAAAGACCTGTCCCAGTTACTGCCTTCAGCCGGCTGGAAATACGCGAGCACGCTCGCGCCGAGCGGAACCGGGCGACGCGGCTCGACGCCACGCGACGCCGACACCAGATTATGCTTCGCGAAAACGCGGATGGAAGAGAATCTCCTCTGATGCCCTCCGCGGCTCCGGAAGACTTTTGTCGCGCGGAAAATACGCTTCGACGCTGTGTCTCCGCGCGGCCATGCCGCAAGCAAATTTTCCAGTGGCCATTTATTGACAATACCACAACCTTCTGTCAGGTCGTCCCATAAACTCGTTTACTGCACCTACTTTTTTTTTAAAATACTTGCGAACAGACGATCATGGGATATTCAAAGTTTCAAACATTTTCTCGTCCAATTTTACGTCTAATTTAATTGGACGTTCAGAACGTGTCCGATCTTCGAGATGAATATTCCAAACTGTATCAGGTTGGTCAAAAAATTCGCGCGGTTCTCGACGTCGCGGGTCTTCCCTTTCGACCGTCAAAAAAACCGCGCGAACTTATTGGCCAACCTAACGTTTTGTTCGCGGCGATCCTTTGCTCGTTGTGAGATTTTCTTATGGAATAGAACGTCGGCAGGAGAAACGTTTTATAGCGATAACACAGAATGAAAGGTAAATCAATTAGTATTCGTTCCACAGATAGCGAGGATAAGCACCGGAAGTAGACAACGACCTGCAAGAAAGCTTCTGTACTCGTTCGTATCGTCGGTCATTGACTGGTTCTCTAGCTCGGAAAATAAAACCCTGAAAAAGAGGAACTATCCTTCGATTCCTTGTGTTTTTATTAGGCATTTGACAGCCGGAAGAAACGAGCGAAATGAAATTCCTTTCTACATGCTTGGACCGAATTTCCCTTCCGCGTTTGGTACGATAACGTGGCAATGCAATATTGTATTCGTCGTGCAGAGCTTTATTCAAAATCATTCGAAACTCTTCGAGAGCTTTCCTCGCAATAGTCTCTCGAAGCTGTCACGCCTAATGATTTCCTCGAGCTTTTCTTCCGGGTTGACTCAACGTTTCTAATCTTCGTCGTTCGAACTAGAATACAATGGTTGCAAGGAGCGAATATATTTCGCAAATCTGGAGATGACTTTGCCAAGTATCTTTCGCGTAACATTAGCAATTAGTCAGAGTTTCAATGACTTTCGCTATTCGCAGCTCGGAATCTTCGTGACTCAACCGACGAGAGTAATTGTGATAGATCAACGGGTGAACTTTCCTCTCGAGATACTGCTTATCGTCATCGGATACCGTATATGTATACAGGGCGTCCCAAAAATGTCCCGCAATCCGGAAATGAGAGATACCTGAGATCGTTCGAAGTAACTTTTTCCTCAGCGAAAATGCGATCCGCGGCTTCGTTTGCGAGTTATCAACGAAAAACAGTGACCAATGAGAGGCGAGCTCGGCTGGCTCGAGGAGCCCAGTTCCGCGGATTGGCTCGGCCGCTCGCGTCAACTGATCTCGCCTCTCATTGGTCAGGGTTTTTCGTCGATAACTCGTAAACGAAGCCGCGGATTGCATTTCCGCTAAGGAGAAAGTTACTTCGAATGTCCTGAGGAACCCCCCCATTTTCGGATCGCGAGACATTTTTGGGCCACCCGGTGTACATAACAGCGCCCAAAACGGTCGTTTCCTCGAGCCTGCAAACAGAAGAACGATGTTGACCGAACCGCAGATAAGATAACTCCGTTGTTTCTACAGATCCCGCAATAAAAGCGCACGTGCGTCGCTTGTTATCACCTGGACAGCCGGCATGCGACGAGACGGACAGCTCGAAGATCTCCCACGAGGCGACAACCCTCGCGAACAATCCCCTGTCCATATCTTCGGGTAATGGTGAGGACTCGGACTCGCGGAAAACCGGAACGCCGGAGCTACCTGGAGGATCGCCTCAAGAGCCGACCGGCGCGACGCAGTACACGACTAGAAGCAACGGTTCCTACAGCGACGCTTCCGGTTCCTCCGAGCTGGAGGCGCTGCTCCAGCCGATCGACAGCTTCAAGGAGGAGGAACGGGCCCAATGGAAGCCTCTGTCTGGAGAGAAGTTCGCCAGACAGAACAATACGCCTAGGTACGTCGCCGTCTGTCGGCAGTGTCGGACGAGCCTCGCTTCGACGTTCGGGTAAACTCGATTCGCCGGCGAAATAGATTTTCTTAGTCGCGAGAAATCTTCGCGCTTCCAGCTTCTAGAGATCAAATTTCAGGTCTCCGAGAGTATCCGCGAAGTTGATCGAACTCAGAGTCTCTCCGATCGCATACCTAGATGTTAGAGAAAGAACCGACGAGTCTCGACCCTTCGCGGACGAAAGGCGCGTGCAAGCTGTTGGACCACGTGCGACGAAATGTTCAAAGATCTCGTTGTCGGATTAGGGTGTAATCGAGGCGTGTAGCCCGGTTGTTTGGATCGGTTAGTGCACGAGAGAACATCGTTTGGCGCGCGTAGTCGAACAGCTAGCATGCAACGATTTCGTACATCGGTAGAGAAACGAAACTCGAGAGCGGATTCGTCGCTCCGCGACCTTAAACAGTAGAGGAGAGAGTAAAGGAGTGTTGTGACGCAGGTTCGAAGCCTACATGATGACCGGTGACCTGATGCTGAATCTGTCGCGAACGCAGCAGAGCAGCGGTCTTTTGCCGAAGCACCAGAAGAAGGTCGACTCGCTGAGGTACAACAATCATCATACCCACCACCACCATAATCACCACAATCACCACCATCATAACTCGGTACCTACCAGTCCTAACGAGATGCTGGGCCACCACCGTGCTTACAAGTGCACCGGTTCGAACTCGGCCAGCACCTCTCCGGTCGGGATCAGCAAACGCGAGAGCGGCCAGTGTCCGGGCCAGAGCGACGCTAGCAAGCCGAACGCCGCGAGTTTCGGTTACTCGAGCGGCTTCGTGCGCACCTCGCGCTCCGAGGACCACTTGCAATTCCAAAAGGACCCGGCGATGAGCGCGGTGGACATTGACATCGACGACGACGTCACGTCCAGCTTGAACACCCTGTTGGACACGCGGCCGGACAGCGGCCAGGGCCTGTCCAGCGAGCGGATCGTCTGGACGTACAACGCGCCGGTCAGCTCGCCGTCCGCCTCGGAGCGCACCTCGTGCTGCCAAAACGGCAGCTCGTCCCAATCCTCGTCGAGTAGCTCCTCGACGGAGGGCACTAGTCCTCAGAGATCCTTATCGCCAGCCTCCCCTACCTCGGTCTCGTCCTCCGTCATGTCCTCCAATTCTGGGTCCCGTAGGTTCCCACCGCCGGTTCCCACGGGCACCACCGCCACAGCCCTGGGCCCCTCCGGCGACGGGACCACCTCCTCGGCCTCCGGGCTTCATCCCACCAACGGTGACCTCAGCCAGTCCGAGGCCATCAGCAACATGTCCAGTCCCGACTACAACGACGAGGAGACAATGGACATACTCAGTGCTCGCGATATGATGGTCAGTGATCCGAGTGACAGTGACTCGACGATACTGGCCAGCGAACCGCCCCAAAGAAGGCTGAAGACCGCCGCGACCACGCCCACCGGTTACTCGTCCGGCCAGGACAGTTCCGAGCACAGGATAGTGATACAGGTCAAGGGGCCCGACAAGGATGCTCCCGCCGCAAGGAACACCAGTCCCAGGCAGAACAGGCGACGCGGAAACCCTACCAATTCCGATCTTGTGCCCACCTCGACCGCCCAAAACACGGTGCAACGATCTGCTGGCGGGAACGTTACGCCCGAGTTTGTCGGATATCAGGTATCTTTTTTATTCTCGTTTCTCTCGTCGAGACTATCGTTGCCGCAAATATTTCATTCGTTTCTCAAGGTCGCCAGAGATTTAGCCCCTCGGTAAGAGTCTTGGAACGTGCTCGCCGCACTGTTTCGCCACGCCCACTCCGCCGTTGCACCGCCTACGGGGTGCGCGTGACCACGCCTGCTCTGTCAATATTATCGCGTCCGACGAATTTTCCATAGGAAGCGAGAGAGAAAACCTTGATCGACCGAATTCGTCTCGATTCCGGATTCTTCCGCTGACCGCGGCGAGCGGTGGAGAGAAATGTCTGATTTTGTGTTCGTGTTCGTTTCAGGAACTGAAGGAGAGCGAGGACGAGAAGGAGGCGTTGAATATCGGCAACTTCGACGACAAGCACGGCACGTCGCCGCCCCAGTCCGCGGACGAAGAGAGCGACATCGAAAGTTTGCACAGCTTCCATTACAGTCCGAAAGCGGTGGACCTCCCGTCGGCGGTTCGGCTGGCCAAGAGGCTATACTCGTTGGACGGTTTCAAAAAGTCTGACGTCTCTAGACACCTTAGCAAAAAGTATGTGGGACACGCCGTGACCACGGTTCTAGGTGCACATGCTCTACCGAGGCTTTAGCAGCCCCCCCTAACTTGGTTCCCCGTTTCTCGGTTCCAGCAACGACTTTAGTAGAGCGGTAGCCGAGGAATACTTGAGATACTTCAACTTCGAACGGGACTCGCTGGACGTGGCTCTCAGAAAGTTCCTTGCCCAGTTCTCTTTAACGGGGGAGACCCAGGAAAGGGAAAGGGTTCTTGTACATTTCTCCAAGAGGTTTCTCGATTGTAACCCTGGCGCCTTCAACTCACAGGGTACGTATTCCGGATAAGGTGACAGAGATCGGGAACGCGCGCCCGTAATAATCGTTGGCCACCGTTCGCGTTTCAGATGCCGTTCATACGCTAACCTGCGCTATAATGCTGCTCAACACGGACCTCCACGGTCAAAACATGGGCAGGAAGATGTCGTGTAACGAATTTATAGAGAACCTCTCGGAACTGAACGATGGCGATAATTTCCCTAGGGAGGTGCTAAAGCAGCTTTACAACGCCATCAAATCGATCCCCTTGGAATGGGCCTTGTAAGTCGATCCAGAAACCGTGGCCGCTTCTTCGGAACCCTTGTGTACGCGAATTTTATTGCTAATTGTAATCGCTCTTGTTCAGGGACGAGGAAGGGGACGAAGCTGCGAATCAGGTGATTCAACAGGGCGACGGTCCGGTGATGCCTGGGACCGGGAATCCGTTCCTCGACGTGCCAAATGTTACGGGTGCTACGGAGTTTAAGAAGGGTTACGTTATGCGAAAATGTTGCTTCGATTCCAACGGAAAGAAAAGTAATTTCAATTGGTCCTCTCTCTCTGTTTTAATTCAACGATCTAACGAACAAACGATCTTGAACCACGAACCTTGCGAATTGTTTCAGCTCCGTTTGGAAAACGAGGCTGGAAAATGTATTATTGTACATTGCGAGAACTTGTATTATATTTGCACAAAGACGAGCATGGCTTCCGCAACGATAGTTTGCACAATGCGATACGTATCCATCACGCATTGGCCACAAAGGCATCGGATTATACAAAAAAGCAACATGTCTTCAGGTTACAGACTGCCGATCAAGCAGAATATCTCTTCCAAACAAGGTGAGTTTTCCTGGTTATGATATTGTTATAACAACAGAATGAAAGTCTAAGGTTGGACAAATCGAGCTCGACAGATTTTATTTTATGTTATGAAAGAATTGAATTGAAGAAGGAAATGAATATTTCTCTTAAAAGTGTTCGATCGAGTTCCTTTTTGTTCTTTGTTGTTCGATTGAAAGAAGTGGAGGCAATCGATGTACTTTTTGCGGATATATTTTAAGAGTTACGTTATTTTCAGTGATTCCAAAGAACTGCAGTCGTGGATCGACACAATCAATTTCGTGTGCGCCAGTTTCTCCTGTCAACCGTTAGCAGGGGCCGTGGGTTCCCAACGAAAATTTCAGCGTCCTCTGCTACCCTGCAGCCACACCAAACTCTCTCCTGTGAGTAGCGTCACGTGCTAAAAAACGTTAAGAAACCGTCTTTTTCACCTCGTCCACGCAACGAATATAATCTGTCTCCGTTGTTTCTTTATTTACAAGCCTTCCTCTACTATCCCTGAAGCCAACTTCGTTCTCTAAGTTCTCATATCTTCAAAACGGAATACAGCCATTGACAAAATGAGATTATCCCTTTTGGACACGAGATTAAAAGCATCAATACCGAATCAGTAGTATATGCGTGTAACTGCCACATCTGTATTCGCGTGTTTGCTCTCCCAAGTGTTTAACAACTGACAGTTTCTTGGATTTTTGCTCGTGTTGTTAGAGAGAACAGTTACGGGACCACGAGGAAAGGGTTAATAAGTTAGAAGCCGAACTAGAGGAGCACAGACGGCATCCACCTGAAAGAGGGGCGAAAGCTCTCACTGTACAAAACTATAAGGAAAAGGATTCCTACTTGCATCACGAGGTAACTACGAGTGCTAGTAATCGTCTCGCTTTGTTATCAAGATTTCACACGGAATGCTTTGCGTTAAACCATAGAACTAGCGTCTGATAACTCTGCGGGTGAGGCATACCGCTTTAACTATAGTTTCTCTATACTTTCTGTAGGTTGGAGTATCGCTACTCCACTTGACATTTTCTATCTTTATGTTTCAACGATGCGTTCAAGGTCTGAACAGCTCTATTAAACGTCGTTTACGTTGAGATCTAGGGGTAAGAGAAAATGGAGCAGGCGGGACCTAAAATAATTGTTCTAGTAATTATTATATTAGTAGCCATTGAGCTGAGAACTAGGATGTCGTTACTAAAATAGATAATACGTCAAAATGTAATCGTTAATTAATCTTTGTGCCTTCTGATTTACAGTTGAAGAGGTACAAGACATACGCGTACTTGCTACGATCTAGACTGGCATTTACAGAAGTCGAGCCGTCGTTGGTGGAGAGCAGTATCGGCGAAGTAGACGAAGGTAGCGGAGCTCTGCTGAATTCAGATGTGTCGTTAGTACCACCGCCGGTTCCCGATCGACCCGCCATAAATAGGTACAGTTACAGGGCTGCCATTTACAACCGTAATCTGCTAAACGATCAGGACTACGGCGGGGACATTGGTTGACGTGTGATGGGTGTCTTTTCAGCATGTGTGGTCTAGTCTGACCTGCATAAGCAGGCAGATGCAACAGCTGAAATTTGGAAGACGTATTAACGAAAACCTAACGATGTATTCGACACATCACTTGTTAAGTACTGTACCGTACCGTGTACTCACCCACATTCTCTTTTAATATATTTAATCATGATTTATCAGCTGCCATTCAAACCGGTAGTGGTAGCATTCGTACACAGCGCTATTAGCACAGCAGCATTTTTTTGTTTGAGAAAACAATATCTTCGTGGAACTGTTCTTCGGTGTCGATTTCGTTTTATCGTTTCTTTGTAGTCAATTTGACTCATCGTCGCTCAAGTATCATTGTTTTTATAAGAATTCATTGTATAAAACATTGAACAGGAAGAAAGCTGCTGTCCTAAGCGCATATTCGAGACCGGTTCAACTAACTGGTGGTTGGGTCAGGGTTCATGCCTAACTCAGTATAGTGTAAATGATTCACTAATTATATCCAGTAGATTGTTAAAGATTTACCAAAGACTTGACAAGGCCCGACTCAGATTCGTGCCTTGACTGAAGATAAGACCAGTTAAGTATAGAACAATTCTAATACCTGGATCGGTTGATGTTCGAGCGTCGAAGAACACTGCAAGGAACGGATAACACAAGTGACTATTGTTCAATTAATCTCCATATAAGACTACCTGTACAAAACGGAAACACGAAATGTATAAGAGCGTTTGCTAGAAGGACACAACACAAGAAATGTTTTTCATGATTGGACCGCTCTTTCTTAAATGTAACTGTGAAATTTAATCTACTTTTTTTGTGTAATAAGAGACTAGCTGTATAGTAAATATGATTGTGTCGATGAAAAATTGTAAAATCATTAGATCACATAATAATATATAACAGAGAAATCGTGCGGTACTTTGTTACTATACCAAACTGTGTCTGTCTTCACACGAAATGTCTTATTCAGGCATACCTTCATGCTTCTGGTTTTTCTGCTTTAAATTCGCTGCTAACATTTTCTAACATTACTCATCGTCGGACTAGTTCATGTTGCGATTGGTGGTTGTAACGTAACATCTGCTTCTCTTGCTACTTTAAGAAATTCGATGGACTGTTATTTGGCGTTTCCGTAACCAAGCTTCTCGACATGATTTGTCAGTGTCGTCCGCGAACTTAGACCAACATTGTCGACAGAATGCATTTCCGGTGAACGGTTTTAGGGTATAATAGGCTGCCAACGCCGGCGTCGAGGTGTTACGTCGCAAGCGACGAAAGTGATAGCTCTCAAAATTTATACGACCTACGAACTTCAAAGTGAATTATGTTTATTGTTAAATATTTATTTAACGGTTATCGAGATCATTGAACTGAGATCGTTGAAAAGCGTTTTTATAGTACCTGCAGTCAAATTATCTGAAAGTACATATTTGGTCGAAGTCACAAGAATTTGACGAAGTCTTGTCGAAAGAGTTCAGCGTGTTTTGATGTTTCGGTTTTGATTGTTAGTTTACAACGAAGGTAATTGCGCTAGGGAATAAGAGTACAGCTATGTTGCTGAAGTTGAGAGCCTGGAGAAAAAGTATTTATGTGTATATTTAACACATTTAGGATGGCAGTCAATTTTGCTTCTTCAACGTTGATAATCTCTCTTGTTTTTGAACTGTTTACTAGATACGTACGAGTCTGAATTCCTCAATGTTAGCGGTTCTAATATACATTCAGATCCATTTATTATATAATTTATATTCTGCAACATTAGACTTTATGTGTAGGATTAAGTAATGCGATTTTTGAGACTCTTGTACCTTTAGAGAGAATAATGCAAGAACATGGTGACACGCATAGGTAGTAGGTTGCACTGTCTGTTTGGTTTTTATCGATTATGTCTCAAAATGACTGAACGTGAAGCATGTCACACATTTCCCTCTTGTTAATTATAACAGTGTAACCTACTGTTGGGTGTCGATTTTTGTTAATTATGATGTTCTAACAATAGTTCATGTTACTTGTTTAGATTTTTTATCGATTGTACCAGCGCGTCGTCCATCAATGCATTAGACAGAGAAAAATAGGGTATTGTCCAGTGTGTTACCGGCGAATTGTGTCATCCTAAATATGTTATATGCTAATTATCACACGGTATAACTGTGTATCAGCCATTTTACAACTGTAAATGTACTATATATTTTTATATTTGGTGTATTTTCGCGAATAATTCTATTTGATCTGCGTCCTCGTTTTCTATAATATGTGTTGCGACCCGATGAAAAAAAAGAAGCAATTACGATTTGGGACAACGGGAACCATTTTTGGTCGTGTACGTTTCTCTGTGATCGCGGTGTCTTGTGTTCTGTAAATTGGTTGATACGTGAACGAGGGGAAAAAAATGCGTCACTCTCGGTAGTTTAGTTAACGAAGAGTAAATTACAAGTGAAAGATCGAATCTTTCGTTTCACGTTAAGAGAAAGAAAATTAATAAAACAGATAGACTCACGTAGGCCTCACCTTATTCTAATCACTGTTCTGACATTACGTTTAGATGCATAACAGTAGCAACTTATCGAAATTATTCTAGCCTTTCTGAAATGACTATACAGTACCGTATATATATATACATGTATGTATATACCGTGTACATATATACAAATATATGTATATGTATACGAATATTATATTCTTGCATAAAAGTATTACGTAATAAGTCAAATGCTTCATCGAACGTTGTAACTGTAAAAAAAAAACAAATTTAGTGTTTTTACCGATATGAAAAAATTACATCTTTCATATTGTTCTTCGTTGATTCAACGATACTTTGTTGCCAACGCTCTTACGTTCGATATACAAAAAACGTACCGATAGAATTGGATTACCTAAAATATTTCTTAGAACCGTTGCGTATATTTGTCATTATGCATTATGTTCATTGATGCAAAAGCATTTGTAAATATTACATAATTGTTTTATGCCAAAATATTCTGAATCTAATAAGAGAAAAAAAAAGCGACGCTGTGTATTCTTGGGAATCCAGTATTAGAAAACCTTAATTTGTTTTTCCTTTCAGTTTAAGAATGAATCAAAAGTTGCATTTTTTTTTGGTGGTTACATTGAACAAGGTTCATCTAGCGATTTTTGGTATAACTTCTGTATTATAAATTGCAAACATCCTCCTAGAGCAAATATTTAAGAAATTTGTTAACTAGTCGAATATTAGCATATTTAGATACGGTTCCTGTAAATTATATTGCTGCTCAGTATCTAAGAAACTATTAATTTAAACGTAGGCTAAAACAGATATATATTTCATTACTTTTGTATTTTAATTGTAGATAGCTGCTTCGATTCTTGTTTACCATTTTTTATTAATATCATCCTTTTGTATTGTTCTCGAGAAGTCGTTCATTACATCTAATCATAGTGTATACTAGACCCCTTGTACATAAAATTGTATTATATGTGGATAATATAACGATTATTATAAACTATATAATGCTAATGGCAATAAAGATAAACAGTCTCCAGATTACATAGATCCACAAGTTTCATATGCGATTCCCAGTGTTTCAGATACCAGTAGGTACTTACGTAAGATATACCGCATCTTCATTTTTTCCTTCATTAAGATTGCATGTAACGCATCGTTATGTGATATGTAATTTAAAATCTAGTATAGCATGCACTCTAAGTTCTGTATACCGTTTGCACGTAGAATTTCTGTTTGGTGACAGGTATTTTAGTTACACAATTAGTAGCACAATAAAATTCCATATTATTAACACGACCGGCCTGCAAGTTGTAGGCAATTAACACAATTCTCGTAGAAATGCATGAATTCCGAACACGGTTCTCAATTAATTTCGATACATCGAGTCTACCTACATTACGCTGATTTTTATTGCCAAGTTTTCAGCTGCAGACGAAACTATACATATAAGCATGATTATCACACTGTCACACGTTAATCACAATTATTCGTATACAGAACTTTATCAAATTCAAATATCTTGTATACTTATAAAAGAAAAATTCTACTTATACATATAGGATGCGCAGTCAGTCGGCTATACGTCGTAAGAATTTTAAGGGATGATTCTATAAAGTAAAATAAAACAAAAATCAAATTTTGTTTTTAAACTGCTCGATCTCTTTGTTATCTATTGGTGTGAATCAGAGAGATTTTAATTATTAGTCTCTTATAAACTTAGCTAAAATTATAATATCGTCATACTCAACTTTTGTTCTATTTTAACTTATAAAATTGCCCTTTAACATATTTATAACGTATAGTCGAACATGTTGGGTATTCAGCTGTCTTTGATAAAACCGGCAGGCACAGCCTATGACATGCTACTGTTCGAAAGTTTAGGATAACTTGTATTTATTGACAATAAAGGGTAACGATTTAACGACACAGCTTGCAATATCTCTGCAATTTTATTGTCTATGTTAATTAAAAAGCTCAGTTTCCACTCTCGTTAACCGAGTAATCCCGAACTTCTGAACAGAATTTTTTTTTAAAAGTGACGCTAATTAATTTCATTTTTTTTATCGATGAGATTATCTGAACATCACGTACCTCGAAGAAGTTCGAACGCAAAAACCATTCAGTCGCCAATATAATTAACTCCATTGAACAGATCGCCACAGAAAAATTTGATAGTTTACAAGATACTGCTTTTCGTTCTTTTATAATTAAATTAAATGGAAATGGAGTTACCGATGTTGGATGCTGATAAATTTGATTTAACGATTTAAAAGAGTAAAAAGAATGGTTTCTTTTTCTAATTTAAACTGTTTTTATTAAAGACTTGTATAATGACTGTATTACTTTATTCCATGCAACAGGATTGAGCCAGTGTCATCGTGAACGAAGTAAGCAAGCGATCATCAAAACGATTTCAACGTGCCCCGAGATTATACTGTAGCTTTGTAATGAAAATTCGACGGAGATTTTCATTTCATAGGATATTTTTAATTTCATGCGTTGCATCGCTGAGCTCCTATTTTCTGCATTGATTCAACGAAAGGGCACCGTGCCGCCAACAGAAGTGTCGTAAAGTAAATCATGTAAATGAATTTGAAGTCATTTAAATACGAGAAACTCGTTTGGAGCAATATCGCAAATCAATTAAGATACCAGGATATTTTATATTTTTAGTATGTTCGAGCGCGAAGCTCTTAACGTTTTTAATCTTTGTCGCTTTAAAGAAAGAAAACAATTGCCAGAGATCTTCATCAGCGAAACAAGTTTATTACAGAGAAAATTCAATTTCTAACTGATACTAGTTTCTCGCAAATAATGCCTACCCAACGAACGAATGAAATTTTCTAGTTGATCTTTTTGCAATAGAGCAGCTCTGAAAGTGTTTGAAAATACCCAATGATAAGCTGTTTGAAGAAAATCTCTATATTCATCGAAGAAACGTGACGTGTTAAGTTATAAGGAACTACTGTAAATATGATTTCGCACGAGCATGCTATGCCTACAAAATTCAATGAACGTGTGGAATCGCGATGACAAAACTGAAACTGCATCAAGTGTAGTAATTAATAAACGAAAGAAGGATTTCTGAACACTTGTTCAGAGGGAGGACGTTTCGGCTGCTTCTCTCCCTAGTATAATAACTGTGTTTAGGAGAAATATACACTATACATGTATACGTTAGCGACAGTACCGAATGAAGGATAAATTTCGTGAAAGCTGTTTTTTATAGTGAACATTTACAAAAACATGACACCGTTGTCCGAACATGAATCATAGTACACGAAATCGTTCTCGTTTTGTAAGTGTTGTTACCTTGTCCTCGTACTTATTTCACGCTTAAGGGGAGAATTTCTTAATTGTACATATATGTTTACTTGTAATGTGTTAGATCGCCTTTACAATTATATCGTGCATAAATGCCAAAGAATCGCATTTAAAATACATTTTCATTGCAATGTATTTTGTACTCGCATTTACGTTCATATATTCGTCGATTACATTTGCTCGCTTTTGATTTTTTTTTTTCAAGTATTGCTCTCTTTCTCGCGCGCGTTTATACAGTTTATAACAAGTATGTGAAGCTTTTTTTAACATATTTTTTCTGTTCCACATTCTTTTTTTTTTGTTTCCCTTTCTCGTTTCAATTGCACAATTGATCATCGCAAAGAATCGGTTGTATTTGTTTTGTATAAATTAAACGATCGCGAGGCGTCCCTACAGCAAAATACTCACTGTACATATTGTTTCAATTTCTCTTGTATTCCTCTTATGCTAACCGAAACTCGATGAATGACTGTGTACTGTCTGTACATGCGAAATATTCCTTTGTAAATATCATTTTACGATTACAAGAATAAAATTGTGAACATAAATCGCTTCTCTTTTTGTTTCAATTCCCTATGTGAACACGTCAATATAAAGTCAGAAAAAGGATATAAATTGCAGGGATCTCTGACGGGTTGGTTCCACGTTATGTAGTAGGATAAAGAAACATCGAAGACTAAAATTTAATTGTAGTCTATTTAAAAAATAATTCTACATAAATATGATTTTGTTTTTCAAACGTTTATCTACAATATGTAGTTATCAGAATAGAACATTAATTACATCACTATGTGACAGCAGTGATTTACACGAAGAAGGTATTTACAAAAACGAAATGTATCAGTAGATTTTGTACGGATTTATTATCATATAATGAAATAGTTATAATTGTATATAATTCTAAATTAGATACTGTTTACTTTACATATTTCATCTGGTGATTCAAAATAACATGGATCTCTACTTATGTACAGATACAGTGCAATGTATATGCAATAATAATTAATAAACGATTTATATTACAATATCGGTCAACTAAACGTTGACTCTACTCAACATACAAAGATACAAACTTCCTGTATACATACACACGACTCATAAAATTTATTTCGCAATTATCTCGCGTCGTGTCCTCAATTGTATCCGTAATATACAAGCGATCAATGTTTCTATGTTTTGTAAAGTAAAACTAATATTGTACAACTTTGGAGGAATGTTGTGATGGCATAGCACCAACTTCACTATGAATCAATTAGTCAAACTGCAATGGCACTTTACAAATTAAATAATGTGTCTATCATATATATATAATATATATATATTTATATATATTTATATATTTTTTTTCTTCATGTAAAACCTACCCAATAACGTAGTAACAATAACAACGGTGGATCGAGCTTTAGTTCATCCACTTGCGGCAGTTAGGCGCGCCACATGCGCATGCTATCTTGTGCTGGTCATCTTCAATGTCGAATTTATAATCATATGCCAGCTGTGAACAAGGATAATGATCTTCTTTAATTGCTCTACAGATAAAAAGGAAATATAATGCGAATATTTTACACTTACCTCCTCGCCACGTGAGATTCTTCGCTTTGCAAAGATAATAATTCTAAGATCACGTTCGACCTCTACAATTTCAGCGACACAATTCGGGTTACAAGAGTGATTGATGTACCTCGCGAGACCTCCACACAATGTCGCGTCTACCACTCTTTCTTCGTCTAGGCGAAACATATAAATACCTCGATTCTGCAACAAATAATGTTAATGTTATATTAAGATTAACTTTGAGACAGTTGCAAGCATAGATTGCTCTTTACTATAACAATTACAGGTCGAAGAATTGTTGCTGCCCGTGTCTATTCTAACAGTCAACAGTCTACGCATCGAAGAACCTACCCTTGCTTCATACTGCTTCTCTCTAGTCTCGGCCAGCTCGGTACGAATGATCTCTCCAATGTACTCGATGACCATAGTGTGTTTCTCTAAGTCGCGCGCAGCATACAGTCCCAAGCCCTGGATTTTCGAGCGTGCCAGGTAGACGTTGTTGCGCCATTCTTGTTTCATCTTCTTGTACTGCGAGCTTTTGGAATGAACGAATTGCTTTGAATAGGGACAGGCCACCTCGCCCGCGACGGTGGCTGTAGGGACGAAGGTGGCCCGGGCCGAAGATCCTGTGCGCTGTGTGTGCGGCCTCTTCCAAGGAAGCTGATTTCGCAGACGAGCCTCGGTCCTGGCGCTGCCGGTGGGATTAATCGCTAATGGTAATTCTAACAGGGGGTTCCGACCGTATTTAAATCTGTAGTCGGTCAAGGTTTCGATGCCTGGAAGACTTTCGAGAACACGGACGACCGCTGGCTCGGTCAATCCGAACAAATCCTCGCCGGAGACATAGCGCGGGAATAACTGGACACTGTGCGTCGATCTTCGTAACTCTGCGAGCGGCTCGAGAATCCGGTTCCAGACAGCGCGAGGCGTGGCATCCCGTAACTCGACGTCTTCTTGAAGCGGTTCCTGTACCAACACCCGAAACTCGGGCCGACCGGAGACATCGTGGATGGAACAGACGTATCGACATCTCTTGTTCGGCCTCCTCATACTCCAATAAAATCGAACGATCTTGTAGCCGACTGGATATATGTAATTCGGTGTGTGAAAGTTGGCGAGTTGATGCGGGAGTAGCTGACCAACGCTCAAGAATATTAGGCTGCCGACTCTGAGAAGATGATTGTGTTCCGAATGATGCATCACAGCTGCGACTTGTCTGTTTTCGTCACGATTGACGTACACTCTTCTGTACACGGACAGTGTCGTCAGTTCATTGTCTTTCTCGTTCTTTTGCACGTGTTGTGAACAATAGGTACTCTAAACAAGGAAATCATTAGCGCGGTGTCTGCGATAGAAACAAAATTTATCGATGGTTCCTTACCTTATTCTTATAAAAAACACAGCCATCTTTGACAGCGCAGCCAAGGTGGTAAACGTTGGTACAGCGCATTTTAAAACATTTTACTGTCGCTCCGGGTTTCTCGCAAAGAATACAATTTAATACAAGACTATGTTGCAAAGCGGTATCGAGATTCATCAAGGCACCATTTACAGTTTCGTACACATCTTCCGACCACAGAGCACAATTCAGATGTACCCATTTATCGACGTCAAAATTAAGTAGCCTAGCGGGACCGTCGGCTGTACCATCGCCTTGACTGTGACAAAACATACACCGTCGACTGTCTTCCGCTTTTGCAGGCACCACAGTCACCCCCATGCGGAAAAGCATCTAAAAAGAACAAATTGATATAGTTTCCGAAATTGTACCATTAGTTTTCGTTATTAAAATTCATAGGGTTGTTTCGTACCTCCGTGATTTCTTTGTCGGTGGGTTTCTTATACTTCGTAGATGGTTGCATCGAGCCGATCGACCAAGTCTTATATCGCAAGCCTCTCCATACTTTCGCAGGCGGTTGTGTCGTCTCCATCGACTCGTTCGAATGCTCCTCCGCGGCCGGATGTTTCTTCGGTCGTTTTTCTTCGATTACATCTTCCTTCATCTCGGGAACATCTTGATCTTCTTTCTCTGTCTTCACCTTCACTTCCGATTCCTTTTCCGGTTGATCGATATCCATATTTTCGACAGGATCGACGGACGGTTTGACCAAGAATTTCTTTCCTTTTTTGAAATTGTCGTCCAATATCTTATTCTCTACTTTGTGACACAGATGATCTACTATGGTTGCAGCCTGAAAGGTAACGATTCGATTATATCATAATTCAATTAAATATAACATGTAATATCGACCGATTGAAAACGACAGGATTACCTTATATTGTGTATTGGATGGTGTCCTATGCATAAGGGCGAATTGCATGTAACAAGCTGCCGAGCAGAAACATAACTCGTCGCCAGGCTCCGCTTCTTCCTTACTTAAGAATGGTAAGTCTGATACTTTCTTCCTTATTAAACTATTCAATATCACAACCTCGCAATGACGACAGAATTTCGCAGCGCCATTCAAAATACTTTGTATATCAATCGGAGCTGTAAAGTCAACTAATAAAGAAAAGCCTACATCTACAAAACTAAAATTAGTGCTCGTAAAATAGATACACACCTCCCTCTTTACCATCTTTTCCCTTGGTTCTATAAAGACCTAATTTCTGACTAGGGGGAGTAGTGGTACGTTCTACTATCTGGTAACCAGTGGGAGGAGCTATGTTTAAAATATTAGCCAAGTCTTTAAGTACTCCCATTATGTCGTCTGCGGCCTGACTGTTCAAGGTTAATGTAACTGTTACGTTGCCATCTCTCAGAGGTATTGGAGGTGATTTCCCGAGCCTATATAAGAGAAAGTATGATGTAATTCGTTACAACAACTACAAAACATATGAACGATTCCAATTTTATTTTGAAAGATGACCAAGTGTACCGCATACCTTGGTATTCCGAGATTCTCTTTGTCCTGCTTAGCCATATCCCTGGCGTAAGTTGGTTTAAGTCTGATCGGTATCGGTGAGATTAAAGGTATTACAGGTGAGACTCGTTTCAACCAATCGGATTCCTCGTCGGACTCTTCTTCGATCAGTCTTAAACCTGGAAACCGGTGGATGAACTCTGGAATGACGCATTCGGGTGAAGACGAGCTAACAATTGTATCAGGAGAATCGACATCACGATTTGCCGATAACGAGTTTTCTTTCTTCTCATCGGCTGAAAATGATAAAAACACATTTCTAGCATTGATCGGTCATCGAACTGTGTAACAGATTTCATCGTAAACCGATGCTCACAGTCGTCCAGTTTCAGAGGAGGAAATTCTTGATCGTAGAATCCTCGCTGAGTAGAAGCTGGTTGTTGAGGTGGTAATGGTTCTAATTCGCCAAACGGCTGGGTGTTATAATGGTCGGATACGCCCGGCAACGTAGCAGATCCGTAGGAACCCGCTAAGTCCCCTGTCCTGGTACTGTAGTCCTTCTGACTTCCAATTTTGGTCAAGTCTCCCGAGCCAAAGATAGGACACACGCCGTAATTCTTGCCTAGAAGGGGTTCTAATACTGCCATTGGCTGAAGTTGTCGTAATTGCGTCATCACATTTTCGATGAACGTGTCAAAATCCTCGTCCAAGCGGGACACTTTCCTGGCACGCTTCTTCTGCGGTGCTGCCGCCGCGTCTTTTCCCTGGCTTTGTTTCCGTTTTTGTTGATACTGTCGCCTTTTCAACTTCTTGAGATCTGGAATATAAAATGATCCGTTTTTTTTAAATCTCTCTCTCCAAGTTCGAACGGTTATAACGCGTTTGAAACGCGCGTCACGTACCAGTTTTGTCGTCAATCGATCCATCGATAAGCTCCTCTTTGGCAGTAAGAAACTCTTTGGTATCGGTTAATTGGGTAGGTGTACCACTAGATAGAACTTCGTCGAGAACTTCCTTTTTGACTTCCACTAAAGGCACTGCGTGTTGTGCATTTGCACCCTGTGACGCCTGGGCTTGGTGACCCACAGTATGAGACACCGTATGAGGCACTGATGGCGGTATTGTATTTACGTGTGGGGATGGTTGTTGAGACGAAACAATGGGTTTCGGGGTGGCTGGTATCTGGGGCTGAGGTTGAGGTTGCGGTTGCGGCTGGGTAGTGGTTGTGACGGTAGTCAATGTCTGTGTCACTTGGATAGCACTCGATACTTGTTGCGTCGTCGTGGGCTGTTGTATAGTTTTACAAGCTACTGTCGTGATCACGGGCTTCGGCTGGGGAGGAACGACTCGCGAGACAGCCATAGAAGCCGGTACACATTGTTGCGAGACTGGAACGGTGTTGTTGATCACAGAGTCACTGGGAGGTTTTGCCTGCGGTTGAGTACCGACGCACTCCTGTTTCACAGGAGGGGTGGTTTCAGGAGGTTTCGCCGCGAGCGGCGGTGCTTGTTTGGCGACGGTGGTGGTCGACTGTTGGTTCCCTTGGGTCGAGACAGGGGTGGCCTTCGCAGGCTGCTGCGGCGTCAGTTGTTGCTTCGGAAAACCGTCGGCCACGCGTTGCTGCGACAGGACCGGCGCAGAGGTTGACAAAGGCTGAGACGGTTTCGGTGGTTCTTCTTTGGTCGGAGGACTCTGTACCTTCAATGGTGTCACTGTTTGCGATAAAAACGACGTCTCTCTGGTGAGAACTTGCTTGTTGGTGGTGGCTTTGGGTGCCGGCACCTCGTTCAACAAGGGCGGCAACACGGAAAACGGCGTAGGCGGCACAGGTCTTGCCAGTTGTGCCTCCAGCGATGGTACCAGCGGTAAGCTAGGGCCTTGAGAAGAACCAGAAGATAGCGTGGTTGTCGCGCACGCTGTGTTCTGTAGCAGCTGCTTCAGCAACACGTTCTGCGACTCTTCCATCCTATGCGAACCAGTGGTACTTTTGTTGATCTCCAACTCCGATCTGGTGGTCGGAGGCTTCTCGAGGACCGGCTGCTGCGGCTTGCAATTCGATTCGTCTTGGTCTTTCTTCGAGGGTGTGCTCTGAGCCAGTCTCTCGAGATCGGTGTTCTTGGCGTCCACCGATAAGTGTCCGGTCGATTTGTATTGGTTCTGTCCAGAAGTGAGTTGGGAGTGCAAAAGAGTCGGTGTCTGCGACAACGTGGATTGCAATATGCTGGTGGTGACGTTGATGTTGCTGGTGCTCGTAGTAACTATCGGCGGCACGATGGTTCTAACGCACTGCATGGACGTGGTGACCGTGGTCGAAGTAGCGTTAACAACGACACGGGACGGGGCCGCGCAAACCCCCGAGCTTACTTGCAGTATCGCTTGCAAGCTCTGAGTGCGTTGCACCGAAGTCGCCATCACCGAGCTCAGCAGATTGCTGGCTTGCGTTGGAGCGGTGTTCGTCCGGTGACCGGCGATGGTAGGTTTCGCCGAATTGGTACCGGCCAGCATCGCGTTCAGCATCGCGTTCGAAGTTATCGAGATCCCGGAATTGGTCGGCGGTCTAGGGGTGATCACAGACGACGTTTGTAGAGAAAGATTACTGCTAGGTTGCGACTGTATCCCGCTGGAAGTAACTCGTAAAAATGGATCCGAAGGCATGACTTTACACAAAGTAGAAACAACGCTTACTGTAGAATTTGTACTTTCTTTTGTATGTGGAGTATAACTAGATGTGGTAGTCTCTAAGTCGGCTTTGCTCGGCGTCGTCGAATGAGAGGTGGTCATGCACGTCTGCAGACGAACGTTCGCGTTACTATGCAGATTATTTACAGAATTTGGTGGGGTGGACGTGCTCGTCGTCGACAGTATACTTCCTATTTTTGGGCCCGAGAGCGATGACGACACCATCGTTACGATCGCCGCTTGATTCACGGTTGTACAGTTTTGCGAATGATTTGTTTGCAGAGAGGAGAGCAACGTTCGCAGCTGATGCGAGACGTTCGCGACATTCGAGGTCAATTCGGTAGGCTTCGAGAGCGGAGAGAGGTGCGGCACCGTTGTCGTGCATTTCTGCAATTGCGCTATGGTGCTCACCACGAGGGGAGCGCTCTGATGCGGGACCGGGGAGCTCTTCTTCGGCGCAGGCTCCGCAGGCGGAGAATTCGCTTTCCGCGGCTTTGGTCCTTTGCTCTCGTTCGACAACAGATGTTCGTTGTCCGAAGGCTCCTGTTCCAGATCCATCAAAGAATCCTGAAGAATGTTCAAAGGCAACGTATCCAACGGTGTCGGCAGTTCGTACATCATCGACTTCCTGGAATTATCTTCTTGAAGGATTTCGCTGTTGGCCATTTCCGGCTTCGACGATATTATGTTGTGCAGCATGTCCAGTATATCGTCGGATGACTCGTCCATCATGCTCTTCTCCTCGTTCAGGCAGTGCTGTACGTACGGTTTGCTCGGTTCGATGTCTCTGCACAATTCATCGTGCTGTTGGTGTTGTTTCTTCTCTTTCTGCGGCACGCTTAGCGTGCCGGTGTCCGCTATGCTCGGCTCGATCTCCTTTGGTTTGTTGCTAATCCTTTGCGCTTCGGTGGTCGTCGTCACAGTCTCATCTTTGTTTTCGTTCTCGACAGACTCCGCGTCGTTTTCTAAAATGTTTACCAACGATAAATCATCCGTCACAGGCGATATCCTCTTCAACGAAACAGCGTCCGTTTTACTATCCGCGCGAGTCGTCTCCCTGCTTATAGTATTCTCGGCCGGATTATGAATCGCTTCCAGCATGCTCTCCAATTCGTCCGTTGTGTTCAAAGGATCGTTCTTCTTGTCATCCGACGAAATTGAATCCGAGCTTATCGTCGAGCTCGTGGTAACATTTACGCTCAACGAATCCACGTTGTTCTCTTCTAGACTTTTCCCCAAATGATCGGTCTCGTCCATCTCGTTCTTCGCTTTTGAGATCTTCTCGAAATTCTCCAGCTGGGCAGTTTCTTTCGTTACCACTGTCAAGTTATTTCCGGTTTCCCTTTTGGGCAGCTCGGGTATAGACATTTTGGGCGTGGAAAGCGTAACAGAGGTCGGCTGCACGCTCAGTACCAATTTCGTAGGGTTGCTCAGCGTCCCCAACGTGGTCGTGATGGTGTTTTGTAGGAAACTCGTGTACTCGTTGTGTAAGCTTGGCGCCGATATCAACAGTTTGTCCGCGGTAGTGACGGGTTTCAAAACGTCCGTACTTGGCAAGCTGACTTTCAGCAACGAATCCGACTTGATCGTATTCTGGGCGCCGACAGCGATGTTCTCCAAAGCCGTTTGACTAAGCTTAGCCGCGATTTTGGCGTCCGCAACGATGCTCGCCATAGTCGATGGCAGTTGTTTTTTGTTATTGAACGAAGTGGATACATTGTCTTTTGTGATGCTCAAGGTCGTAAACACCGGGGTCGATTTAACAGCCGTGTCCGTGGCTACCAATACGTTGGCAGATGTGGTGGTTGTATTTACATTGCTGGTGCTAATATTTACGTTTCCGAGCGTAGATAAGGACACTGTCGGCTTGCTCATCGACGAGACGCCGATATTCGCGTGATGCACACTGGATGGGGGCATTTGATTATACGACACTTTCTCGGAGAACAGAAAGGACGGGGGACTTCTATTCTGCTTTGATTCTTTCTGGGATTTTGATTGAACCTCCGCGACCAACTCGGAAACGGTGTTCTCCTTCGACGGTTCCGGAACACCGATGCTGTCCGCCTTCTCGACTTCCTCCGTGCACGACTCTTTGGACAAATTGTCTTCCGGCGACTTTGTACTAGGGTCAATAATAACTACTTCGGATTCGCTGACGAAAGAAACCATAAGATCTTGTTCGGGCGATTGGTCCATGTACGATCCAGGCGAGGGGTCCACCCGAAGCTCTTCTTGATCAGGCGACTCGGGGGTATCCGTAACCGCTACCAATCTCTTCCCGGATTGCAACGTCCTCACTATGTCCAGCCTAAGGCTTTTCTTGTTTCTCGTGTGAGACGGTACCAAGTCCTCGTCGCTGAGTATCGGTTCGTCCGTCTGAGATTCGGAATTCTCGATCTCCAATATTTGAACCAAATCGTGGCCCGCGTGACAGAGAGAGTCGTTGCTATCCGCGGACAGGTCCACGACCATTCCAGGCTCGAACAGCACGTATTCCTCCGGCATGTCGCCTTCGAGGGGCCCCGATATAACATCGACGAGCTCCGAGTCACCGAACTGATCTATCACCGTGATGTCGTCGCTGTCCCGTTGCGCGGTAGAGCTCAACGTTACCTCGGTGTTCACTATAGTCTTATCGTCGTCGTAATCCGTTGTGTCAGGAATCGGCTCCATTTTGCTACTCGGGCTACCCAAAGTCAACGGCCCGTTATCGGACAACGACGTTGTTTGTTTGTTCTCCAAAGAAGTTGGCGGTGTTTGCGGCGGCGTATGGGAATCGTCGTCGAAATCGTTGTAATCTGCGCATACCAACGAGTTTATCTTCGACTGCGGGATACCCGTCTTTCTGTGCACCACCACAGAGGTGTTAGGTTTTTCGTCGATGTTCAACAAGTGCGACTCGGAGGTCTTGCCTTTGCTTGTCTCAGCTTTCGTCGACCACATAGGGGAACCGCCTCTCAAGCCCAGCTTGAAGTAGCCGAATCGTCCAAAGGTGCTGAACAACGGGATCGGATTCATTGGATTGTGCGGATTCCCACCGCCTCTGTTCGAGTGGTCCGTCGATTGAGTCTGTTCTTGCTGCGACTGTTGTTGATGTTGGTGCGGTTGTTGTATCTGTTGCTGCTGTTCGTTCGTCACCGAGATGTTGCCCGAATTCTGAGTTGCGTAAGTACCATGCGGCGTATGCGGTGTGTGCGGAGTGTGAGGCGTCCTCGGGGTTCCCGGGTTCTCTACGCTTTGCGGTCGATCCGGCATTGCTGGACTATTGCCGGTAGACTGTCTTCTCTGCATTTGCATGGGGGACCCACCGACCATCGGACTTCTAGGCATAGGCGAGCTAGGCGGCTGAGACGTTGGCGGATGATGCGCGTTGCTTAATTGATGTTGCAGCATCGGCGACGTTGACGGATGATTCCGTGACATGGGACTCGGCGGTTGATACTGCGATATCATCGGCGAGCTAGGTGGATGGGTGTGAATCCTCGTGTTCATAGGACTAGGAGGCTGCGAGGTTTGACTCAATTGTTGCTGGAGCATCGGCGATCCCATCGTCTGTTGAACCATTGGGCTTCGGGGCATAGGCGAACTCGGCGGTTGTCCATAATTCTGTTGAATCTGTTGGTGAAGCTGTGGACTCGGAGAATTTGCTGGCTGCGAAACCATCGGCGAACTCGGCGGCTTCTGCATGGTGTGTTGTTGCTGTTGTTGCTGCTGCTGCTGTTGCATCTGCAAGAACTGTCTTTGCTGTTGTTGCTGCTGCTGTTGTTGCAGCAGTTGTTGCCTCTGCTGTGCCATTTGTAAGGTACGCTGTGTTATAGCGTTTTGCCCATCTTGTAGAATCCCAGCGTTGTCGTGCTGCTGTTGGATAATTTGTTGGCGCTGCAACATCTGTTGATGCTGCTGATTTATTAAAGTCTGTTGGGTCGGCTGAGGGCTTCCAAGGGGTGAACGTTGCCCGTACACGATTCCACCTTGCAATTGCAATCTGGGCCTCTGTCCGGGTTCTCCCACGGCAGGCGGACGGACGAAACGTTGAGTAAGGCCGTGAACCCTGACCCCTTGGTCTCCGATAATTTGCTGCGTGTTTCGAGCGTCTGGAGTAAACGCGCCCGGGCTTGTTGCAAGCCTTCCGGTGATAATGGCGCGGTGTTGAGGCGATGTCATTCTGGTGGCTGTGGGGACACACATTCCTGGAGACGGCATAGCACCAGGACTGAAAGGACTTTCTTCGCTCTGCGAGTGCGGAGTTCCAATTCTAGGCGACTGCTGCATGTTGTGTGGAGACATTGTTCCAGGATTTCCGGATTGCGGGTTGCCAGGACTATGTTGAAGCAACGGTGGGTTTGGACTGTGCTGAATGATGGGTGTGGCTGGCGAATGCTGTATCATACTGGTAGCGACGTTCCCGGGGCCTGGACTCTGCGAAACGACCGCCGCGGGACTGTGCATCGGCGACTGTTGGGACGGCGACATCAAAGGTGAACATGGCTCGCTGCTCTGCTGTTGCGGCTGTCTCTGTTGCTGTTTGCTCTGATACTCCTGTATCAGCATCCCGTGTTGCCGGGTTTGCTTGCGACTCGCGTCCAGATGTTTCTGCAGTATAGCTTGCTCGCTGGAGATCCGTTGGAGTTCAGCCGCATCGTTCTCGGTTAGTTCGTTCCCGGATTTCCGGAGCTGCCGCTGTTTACTATTGAGGGACTGTAAAATTACGGAAGAGTGTAACTGTAATGAATCCGCATCGTGCGAGACTAGAAAACAGAAAACACCGCAACAGAAAAATATTCTATCCTTACTTTTCGTATTTTACGCAGCTTTTGTACCTCAGTTTCGTAATACTTCAGTTGCTGGATCAACACTTGATGCTGATGGTTCAGCCACTGTTCATACTGCACTTGTACTTGGCGATCCTGTTCGTTCACGATGGTCTCCGGCGGCGTGGGTGGAGCGGGTATTTGGGAAATGTTGAAGGTTGCAACCCTCGCTGTAACGGAGAAACGATAAAGACTTTATGGCAATATCTAGGTACGCTCTGCTCGTTTAACTTGTGCCATGCGGACGCAACTATCGGCGAGCGTAATTGGAAGACCAGGTTCCAATTGCGTGTATCCGAAGTATGGAACAAGTTAAACGAGGCGAGTATACACCCGTGATACTGACGTTCAGGCGGTGTCTGTGTAGCTATTGGTTGCCTTGGCACTTGGGTTGTTAGTTTCGAAGCATCTGGTACCGATTGCTGCCAACTGGTACCTGGAGCGGATGGTGGTCTTGGCGTGCAAGGTGGCCTAATTACAGGAACTCCTCCAGGTACTGATGTAATTCCTTGTGGAGGAGAAGCAAGAGGTGCAGAACCCAAAACGTCTGCTTTAAATCTTTCAAACTCACTGTCGCTAATTAGAGGTCCTCCAGAACTTGCGTTATCGCTCGGATGCTGTTGCTGCTGCTGCTGTTGTTGCTGTTGCTGTTTCTCCTGTTCGCGTTTTTCTTGCTCCAACAGTTCCTCCAGCAACAACGGTTGTTCCTGTGAAAACGACTACTGACAGCTTATCTAACTTTCAACCGTTTTACAAAATATCATAAATTTGAATAGGGCATCGAATCAATAATTTATATATCGCAATCTCAGTTTATTATAGATTAAAACAAAGCACACTGATCATTCCGGCTAATTAAAAAAAAATACAAACATGCAAGTGTATTAGCCCTACAATCGCTCCTATTAAAATTCTATAATTTCATATGTGAACACGAATAGAACTTCAAATTGCATTTAAGCAAATATCGATAACTGTATGTATACGGACTTGTCAAGCTTGTAATTCTTCTTTGTTTGTAGCATACATGCACACATATAAATGCAACATATTTTATTATTTGTTTCATGGAAGTAGCAACTATTGACCTAAATCCATCGTAATTACAGTCTCTTAGTAATACTCGTACACTTTTCGAATACCGTTTCTATCGAAATTATAATTATTAACGAATCGATGATACGTTGAAATAAAAATATACATCGAGAAGATCGAAGTGATACCGATAGAATTATGAAAATCCTTTCCTAAGTGGTCACTAGTGTAATCAAATATATTTCACGATTTATCACTTTAACTGCATTTCTTGCAACTATCGATTACTTTAAAGATAGAAGGAAAAGAAGTGGTGCTAAAATATTGATATTCTTGAAATCTTGGTATTGCAGGTGATTACTTTGTGCTGAATGCTGAAAATTCCCCAAGTCTTGCTCACCTGCAGAAGCAAGGGTCTTCGGTGAGGGTGAGGTGTCATTGCGGGTGTACCAGTATGTACCACAGGGGCCATTGGTGGACCCGCCACCGGTACTGGGTGCCCTATATGGACTGGGGGCCGCGTCATACCCCGCCCACCTGGGCACAGTCCCATCTAGACATGCACCAACACCAATGCATTGCAAACACCCAGGCCAAAACACCATTTTACCAGCCAAAATACTCTTATATTAAATAAATTACTTGCCTACACCTACGTTCATAGCAAACTCGAAATCTCCCGTTTTGCACTGCTTGTATACTTTCAACAAACAAAACTCGACACTTTGTATGGAAACAATTATAGAAATTCAGAGTACCATGAAGCTACGAACTTCCGAGTATTATCCAATGTTGAATATTACAGAAACGTAAATATTTAATTACACTGTATTAACAATATAGCAATAAATGTGATACAATCGATATGCGTGTGTGTGTGCACTAATTTTTGGGCCACACTAAATTTTGTTTATAATCAATAAGGTATTTGATATCCAAGGTTCACATCTGTCTCTAGGTGAATCATGTTATGTACTTCGTGAAGCGTATTATTACTTGTCAGACTGTGAGAAATTTAGTTTCTCATGGTTAGAGGAGAGTGTTAGATATAATTGCGTAAAAATACTCAAGATTAAAGCGATGCAAAAATTTCAAAACATCAAAAGTAGCAAGTACGTACCTGTATGGGTCCAGGGTATGGTGGCGGTGGCCCAGGATATGGGGGTGGAGGTGGTGGTGGTGGTGGCGCGAGGGGCATTCGTGGTCCGATCATGTGGTTCACTGCAACTACTCTGCCGGCCACATTCGGTACACCTGCTACTCTCATACTTAAACGTTGCTGCGGAGATACTGTAATAATGAAATACAATTTAAAATACGATATTTAAACCTAGTTTCGATTCATTATTTTCATAGCATTTCTAACGTCCTCACCTTGAATGTGTGTCTGTGGTATTCTTTGAGGATGTCCGGGGAATGTGGACGGATAACTGACAGTAACAGTGTTGGTCGACGTAACAACACCCACTGCTCCGTCAGGTGATAGTAACCGTGTTCCCGGAGGCATGGGTCTACCCATTGCCGCGGCTTGCTGAACATGCTGATGCATTTGTTGTTGTACAACAACGGCTTGCGCATGCGACTGAGGCATGATAGTGGATGGTTGTTGCGGTGTTTGTGATGTTACAGTAATTGGTGGTACAGTCTGTGCTTGTGTTGGCACGTTCGACGTTTCCGTCGGTGTCTGTACCGTAGTTGTCGTACAGGTGTCGCTTATATCGGTGTGCACCGCACTCGTGGTGCTTAATTCCGTTGACTTCCGTACCTCGTCCTTAACTTCTTTCTTTTGTTTCTCGTCTTTTGTTTCTACTTCTACTTGTTCCAAATCTAAATCAAGTATATTTGTTTTCTCGCCACCGGTTATGTTATCTAGTTCTGGGTCGGCATACTCTAGGATATTAAAGTCCGCTCCCATTTCAGCTGCAGATAAAATTAAACATTAAATATACTATTCACAGTGGTATTTATTCTGTAATTGAAAAGAAAGGGAGATTACTTACCGAGCAGTTCATCGTCGTCGTCTAGATCTCCTAATATTGCACTCACTCCCTCGACCTCGACCATCGGTGCTCCCTCTTGTTCCAATTTTTCAAGCTCTGCGGTCACATTATCCGGAATCTCAGACGGCTCTGATGGACTGACAGTAGCTTCGCTGACTGTTGTTGGAATGAGGGGCGCTCGCACCATCCCTTGCGTACTCAACATTCTGATTCCTTGATTCAAATTGTCCTGCGACGCTCGCACTATACGCGGTCCCATAACTTGCCCTTGATTAGGATCTGGTAACACAATTTTCAATAATTAGACACCCATTCGCTTTAACTATCGTACGTTGAGCCAGGTTGAAACTATATCTGAGGAGCATAACACACCTGGAAACCTTTGTTGTTGTAAAACATCGTATGGCTCCGTTATAGGATTTCTTACGGCTGGCATACGTGTCTGCAAGTTCTGATTCCCTTGAAAATGTTGTTGAGGTATAGCCGCAGCGACTGGTGGTCTTTGCAACAACATTCTAGTTCGAGGATCAATATTTTGCACTCTGGCATCAACATTTCCCGCCACAGGATGTCGCGCATTTATACCTGTGAAACCGTTCAATATAAACATTAATATAATTCTAGCAGAAATAGAAATAGTGTAATAATTCTTTTAAGCGAAACCACACGAACGTACCAATTTGATTCCTTATTAAAACATTCGTCTGAATGGGCATCCTGGGTCTCACGATCCCAGGAGGTAAAGGATGCCTGAAAGTACCTTCACCCGTGCTGCTAGCCGCCTGAGAATGTTGCGGAAGTTGCACATGCGCCGCATCAAACTGCTGTTGATTATTTTCAGAATTATTCTGCCCATCTGAAACATACATGTAAACCAATGAAATCCATAATTCGCTACGAAGGATTTTTTGAAGGATATATACCTTGATTCCACGTTGGGTTCACAGGATCCATCTTCTTGTTAAACTGCTGCCGTTGCAGAAGATCACGCAACTGCCTGTTGACTTCCGGCTGTTGATTAAATACTTCTGGCGGTTGCGGTTCTTGCCGAGACTCTGGCCTCGGTGAAGGATAATTCGGAGCAGGAGAAGGTGTGGGCGGTTGACTACTGTACGGGTCAGGTGTGCGAGACGGAGCGTATACATGAGCGGAAGGACGAGTGGTAGTAGGAGCATTAAACATAGGCCGCGGTGTACCTGGTGGTTGAGAGAACACATCGCTTCTGGGGGACGTGGAATACGAGGGTGTGCCGGATATTTGCGACCTGGATGTTTGAGAGGCTTGGGAATACGCTTCGGCATTGTCGAAACGTTGAAAATGATCTTGAGATTGCGAAGAGGCTGGAGATTGTGGAAAATCGTGTGGGGATTGCGGAGCTTGCGGAGAAAACGGCGAGGGTGGTTGTGTAAAATTATTCGGCATCCCGGGCCTAACCACTGCTCCAACTGGGCGTGTCATCGTTGCACAGGGTTGATTAGGTAAACGCGGTATACTCTGATGGGGACTCTGAGGCGCTAGTCCCCGTGTCACCTTCACAGGAGGAGTGGCGAATGTGTTGCGCGATCCAGGTGACGGTGACGCAAGTGGTCCCATATGATTTCCATCCTGTGATTCCCATAAAATACAATGAATTAAGAAATACTTTATATAGTATTATTATAATATAATATATAATATTTATTATGTCTTCCAAAAATCATATCAAGCAAATACCTGTGCAGTAGACACTTGTAGTTGCGTTGTTAATCCTGTAGTATTGTCGGTACTCATTTGAGTTGTATTGTCTTCACTTATTTGTCTATGAACTCTTGCAATAGCTATTACGAAAAAAAAAAAATTATCAATCAGTAAAAGGTAATTGCTTATTACGTCTATAAGAATAGTTGTGCGATGTGTACCGTGTACACGTTGCTCATGAATAACTTGTTGCTGCATCTGTGCTTGTTGCTGTCGTAACGCTTGCAACTGTTTCCATTGACGTTCCTGTTCTGCTTCTCTACTGGAACGATCTCTATTGGAAAGTCGCTCTTGTTCCTGTCAAAAACAATTTTATTAGGGCAACGAAGTCGACTATACTACCAGATCATTATATCCTTATAGCCATTATTATTAGAGCACATGATATGAATTTTGAAATAGCGATAACATATTAGTTTCTTCAAATATTCAGTTACTTGATTAATCAATTGAAGAATATAATGATCTGTTCCTTTTTTTTTTATTTAAGCGATGTAAATATACAATAAGGCAAGTTGACAATCAGCCAAAAGTGTACTGTAAGTTTAACATTCAAGTAAAATAATGGCATATTACTAAATTAATACAATTAGCGAAATCTCATTGTTTTGGTATGTGCAACACATTTATAATAATATCCAGCCACCATCTAAAGTAAATATTATGTAATCAAAGGTCCATGTGAAAAACCTGCTTTACCACACAGAACACCCATAGACATCCATCTTAAATTAATTTAGAATAGTCTTCATGCACTGTATCACTGAATATAGGAACGTATATCACTTGTATTCTTTTTATTACACGAACAAGTACTCTTCCTGTTATATGTGAGTCAAGTAAAATAAATAAAATGTTTAGCGTATTACACTGTAAAATGCATAAACACGTGTATGCAATTTTTTATTCAATTTAAGAAATAATAGTAGTTATTCATGTTAGCAACTAAAAATGTCGAGAACATTGTCAGACATTAATCAACAGCAGTACATTTTTCTACAACGCTATAAATACAATGAGTAACAGTTCATAGTATAAGAAGACGTAAAAGCATCTGGAAGTGCTATGTTATAACAAAAATCTACAAAGGAACTCAACACAATTAACAGAAAAGCAATATACTTATTCAAGTATATGGGAAAAGGAGGAAATCTTGAATTACGGATAAGGAAGAACGAAAAAAGTGTGTGTGTGTGTGTGTGCTACCAGTTGTCTTTAACATGCCACATACAGTGTAAGAAAGTACACAAATAAATAATTCATAATGCTACAGTGTAACAAAATATATGCTACCTAATCAAAATAAATGTGTATATCGATATGTCAAAAGTGTCTGATCAATCAAATATCATACATTTCAATATAATACATGTGCAACATTAAATCAGTCACCTATTATAAAAAGAACCAATGTTCTGAAACACTGTTTAATAATACAATACTGATTTTGGTTCTTTACGAAACTATGAAAAATTACTTTTAACACCAAGTATTTCAGATCTTTGGTAAATATAACTAATCTATGACCGAAATTTTGCAAGACACTGATTTATGATAATTCTAATGTTTTGTATTCTAGGTACCAAAAAAAAAAGAAAGATGAAGGACACTAAAAAAATGTCGATCAGACACGTGGCACAAGGCAAGACTCTAGAGGCACAGAATAGGTGGCTCACCATAGCCGGGGACTGTACAGGTACAGTGTGAATAATTGCAGTGGGTGGCGGATCGTAGTGCTCCTGGCTGAGGGAAGGGAGGGTGCGCATGATTTCAGATGGGGTGAGCACTCTAATCTGGTGGTCTACCGAGGATAATTGGCGAACAGGACCTACCCCCACCATAACGTTGGCAGTGGGGGATGCCTGAGAGATGGTCAGACTGTTAGCAATTGTACTGGTACTGATCGTAATGTGAGCAGGTGTGGGACGTTGCTGGGATGGTGACGTTTGATGCTGCCCTTCACCGGCGCCCGTGTTGCAGTAAGAAGAAGCAGTTGCTGATGTGCAAGGCGTGGCTGGCGACTGAGCTACTTTAGCCTGGCTACCGGTAATCTCTTGGTGGGCCAGGCTGTTAATGGAATTAATAGAGTTCACAGAACTGGGTCTGGGTGAAGAAGAAGGGGTCGTGGATGTTGGAGAAGGACTCGGGGAAGAAGATGTTAGCTGCTTCTGCGGTCCCTGCACCGCACACACCTCCGCATGATGATTACTGCTAGCTGTTGATACTGTCACTCCAGTCGCAGACACAGTCATTCCGTTCTTATCCTGTGATTTTTCACTGGCCACTGAGGTCAGAAGTCCGATCTGCCTTTGGTTGGAGGCCATAGCTACTACTGGAGAAACTTGAGCTGATGTCATAGTTGTGACGGGTTTGGTGATGATGGTAGGTGCACTTGTTGCAGTGACTGGGGTCGTGCTTGGTATATCCTTGGATATCTGTCGGTTCAAGGGGTGCCTCGTTCACACACTTACGTTATAGATTTCAAGGCTTACATATTTCCAGTATACATCATACAAAGGTAATTATTCACCAAAGGATTCTAAGGAACTTAGAGGGACGCTATCGGGAGCAACTAGATTTAGATCGATATTCCTATGTATAGTACCAAATTAGCATCTACGCTTCTAATGAATCCATGATCCGACGATGTGAATACAGTTAGAAAAATATGACTTATACTTTCATGTAAATAGAGAATATGTATCTATATATGTACGTCTACAATTAGATAATGGAATTACATTCATAATGATGATCAAGTACGTTCAATATGAAACAACAAATTACTGAACTATGAGTGGAAGTTAACACGACTTTCTATCGACTTTTTTTAAAAAATTGTGCTCTATACCGTATTTCCTGCCTTACTCTGCCCGATTTTATAAACGGTACAAGATAATTAAAACCTTAACAGCTTCATGGGTATTGGACACAAAGGACAAGCTGTTAGTTTGACCTGTGTGTTAGCACAAGACATCATTGAAGATGAAAATGGATACATGTCACATAAAAGATTCACGCTTCCTCTAACACCTGTATCTCTAATTAGACCACTAGAAACTAGTCCTACCTGTTGAGTCTTTTTCATACGAATTGCTGCTCTATTGTCCCGTGCAAGAGTTAAATACGGAGCTTTCTTGTCATTGGGTAGTGCACGCCACTTCTTCAATATTTGCTTGCATCTCTCTGACCAAGCTTAAATGATACGGTTAAGTATATGGTTAAGTAATAATTAACCAAATTAAGGATACATACTGCAAAATTAATTGAAATATATTAATTAATTTCTCGTACACACCTGGGTAATCTGTTTTCCATTCTGGATGATTAATGTTCGCGTAGAGTACAGAAGATATAGTAGCTCCTCCACCTAGAGCTTCATCGGCTTCCATTTTAAGATTACTTCTTTGGTTGTATGATATTGTAGTATTGCCTGCTGGTGTCGAACCTTCGTCGTCGGGATTAACCCATGGACTTGGTGGTTCAGAGAAAGCAGGACTGAATTGTGGGCTACTATATAATGGAAAGTTAAACATGTTAATTAAGGAAGTTGTTTTCTTTCAATCCATCGAAGTGTATAAATATAAACCTACTTGCTATACTCTGAATGATATGGAGACGGCGGTGGAAAGCTCATCGGAGAATTTAAATTAGATTGACCAACAGAGGGTAGTGTACCAGGTACTTGTGGTCTCGCTATAGGTATTGTCGTTTGTATACCTGTAATTATACGAATCAATGTAGTTGAATACATGTTTTATATACAAAATGATTACTGATGTGTAATAATCGTAACATTAAATACACACTTACCAGGATGAGGTGAGGGGGACACAAGAGGTGTTGTGGCAGATGCAGGATGAGGAGGTTGAGCTTGAACGGAAAATACCGACGATTCTTGAGATTCTTGGGACTCATCAGTTAAAACCCCTTTAAATATCTCTTCGATATCTTTGCTATCCATGTTAGGTAATCCTGTATCTCTGACCATTGATTCTAAATTGAAATGTGGACTTAGAATATCTGTCAGTTCATCTTTAGTCGTGCCCGGTGTGTCATCCAACTCATCCAACGCTTCGCCAGCTTTGGCTAAGTCTTCGTCGGGTTCGTTCATGATAGTATTGACAAGATCGCTATCGAGCAAATCGCTTGAAATAGGTAAAATGTCACCAAGAGCTTCCGTATCACTGCCATCGTCTTCCATAATTTCTTCTCGTTTGATGGGAGGTTCCGTAGGTACCTTCTCTTCCTCCTTCTCTTGCTTGGCTTTAACTTGCTCCATCGCTTTCAGTTCATCTTGCGATAGCTGAATGGTGTCCGCGTTCCCAGACACATTCTTTTCGCTATCCGACTCACTGCTGCTCTCCAGTTCCTTGTCTTTGGTCGTGTCCATAAGATCTTTGCCGAAAAATGCTTCTTGCATGTAGAGAGGAAAACATTCAGATAGTTTTGTCTTTGGTTTTCTTCTCTGCGGTTTCCTCCTCGGCTTGTCGTCGCTCACGCCAACTGTAGAGTCCGATTGCTTTTCGGGGTCACCATCTTCCTCTTTGTCCTTGCGAGTGCCTCTTAATCTGACGATAAAACCTCCAATACCTAACTTCTGCAAGTTACGTTGGCGTTTACGTCGTAAAATTGGTATACCATTCTCAGTTGTGTAAATACTAAAGCCTTCGGGTGGTGGTTGGTCGCCGCGTGGTGTCCATACCATGCCTTCTTTCAGTACTTCCGTAGGTTCATCCTTCACATCGGTTAGATCTAATTTTGCTCCATTTTCTTCTAAGGAATTATCTAAACTGCCACCGGCAACCACAGACTCTATTGTAGCCATTATGTCGGCTTCTTTGTCTATCAAGGGATGCATTTTTCTTCTTTTCTTCCGTGTCTGTTGATGTTCGGATGTTAATGATTTAATGTGATTCATTCCAGCTTCGGATAGGTAAACTCCGTCGACCAAGTACTGTTGAGGTGATGGTTTATATAATTCCGGACTGCGTGATGCAGGCGGTGGAGAACGGGGATATTTGTTTGGTTGTGGTTTTGGTTGATTGCATAAAAGATGTGGCGGTGGAACATCTCTTGGACGACAAAGTATACATATATAACCCTCTTCCGCGCATTTATATGCCTCCGTCTCGCTCTTGATAGAGTCGCATGCACAATGCAGCCATCTTTCACATTGGATGCATTGTATAATTAGATCCCCATCGTTGTACGCTTCTTGACAAGATATGCAGACAGTATGAGATGCACAAGGGCCACACTGCGTATAATTCTTCTGCCAACTGCTATTGAATCCTGGATCGTTCGAACCACATGTTTGACAATGCGCGCACCATTTGCACTTCCAAGTGCCGTGCGGCACATAATCCAATGGCGGATCCATGCAGTAAATATGATAACTGATATCACAATCGTCGCATAAAATCAAACGACCCTCGTCATTTCTTTCACCGCAACCTTCGCATACTGTACAATCAAGGCACCGCCAACCCTTTTGCAATATTACCTTAGTAACTTTTACGTTAGCGCAATAAGGGTGATAACATTGACCACATTGTGCACAAGCAATTAAACACCCCTCCTGATCAGTGCCAATTGCACCACACATGACACAAATATCTTGGGTCAATACGAACTTATCTTTTGCTGAACATAATACAAGTCTATTTTCAATGCCTGGTTCATCTTCCTTCGAAAATGAGTCCGACATTGGTCTCTGAAATAACAAATATTAGTTTCAGAAGATTTTTCATTATTCGTATACTTCTAAAATAAGAAAATACGATTAAAAATAATATAAATTTAACTGTATGTTATACCTGTAATCCTACACCAGGTACTCCAAAGATACCTCTCATCTTTGCTTTGGGACCTCTTTTCCTCCCAAACTCTGTCATTTTCTGTCGTTTTTGGTATCCAAGCTTACCAATTCCTTTCGGCCGACCAATTAATCCACTTCCAAGCCCTAATCTTTTCTTTGCAATCTTGGATGCACAGAACGGTTTTCCTTTTCCAAGACCTATAGAATACAAAGCTTCTTCTGATCCACCTTGATAATCAAATTCAGACGAATCTCCATCACCATATAGACTCTCTTGCGACGCACTTAAACTTAAGTCTCCACCGTAATCATCAATATTATCCTTCCTTTTTACAAGTGCCATGTTTTTGCAGTGTAGACAAACATATTCATAGTCAGGTTTAGAATCTTTACGATGCTGGTAAGTTAATGGATCAGCCTCAGGGTCACAGGTACCATGAACAAACTTTTTACATGCACTACATTGAACCATTTCTCTATACGCGGCAGCCCGATATGCCTTTCTACAAAGAGGACACGAAAAACCTTTGTTCCTTTGTTGGTAACACGAATCACATACGGTGTAATGAGAATGCCACCGTGATGATAAACCAGCGCCCGGTGTACGCGAACCACAGTCTGTACATACACGGCAACACTTACACTTCCAACCATATTTAGGTATAGATGTAACAATTGGTCGTAAACAACTAGGATGATACGCTTTTTCACATCGTTCACACAACATTACTTTTGAAACATCTTCTGGTTGACGACACACTTGACATACTCTGCAAGATACACATTGCCAACCAGCCCGTACACCAGGCAGCAGTGCCAAACCGACACAACTGCCATGGTAATGTTGGCCGCAGATAGAACACATTACTAAGTTGGAAACATCCCCCATTCCACAGCACTGCATACAAGTAACATCACCGTTCACTAAAACGAAACTGATCTTGTTAGTATACCTATTAATTTATTTCATTCTAAGGGTTATAAACATACGATTTATATGGAACTTACACAAAAGCGGAACTTGTCCCAGATGTTGACTGCAAAAGAGGGACAAACTTTTTGTATCCTGGAAACAACTCGAAGCTGCAGCGCATGGTAAATGAAAATAACGATTGCACGATGCCACCTGGTAAAGAACAATGTTACAACATATTATTTCGTATAACTAAAAGCCTTTCTCTTTCTCTATTTCAAGAAAAAAATGAGAAAAGTACAGAAACTGAATTACCTTGCAAGGAATTCCAGCTCCATAATGAGAACAATAAGCACAACGCCTCGATGAAGCCTGTACTATTGCTGGACTTAAAATTTCTGTTGTTAAGTCTTGGGTATTGCTTGACCATACTGCACACGACTGATGAACATAATAGTGTCCATTTGATTCAAATAATGTTCCTATTTCCGGCTCTTCTAAATACCCAACTATAGTTAATTCCTCCACTGGTTCCGTAAAATTTGTTAGACTAGTATTCCTGCAAAGCATCATTTTATTTGACGGATGTTAATAAGATATCATACATATAAAAATTTCATGAAATACAAATACCTGCACTTAGCTAAACTCTTCTGTCTGCGGCAAGTCACAGCACCGGGACCTGCTGCACGTGGACTTTTGTCTCCAGTAGATATATCAACGAGATGATCGGTTGTTTCGTCACGATTGGTGGACTTCTCGGGAGTAAAACCTTCGGGACAGGTAAATCTTAACAATTCACCTTGACCTAGTTGACTTCTTTCACCCAAATTACACAGAGCACAGACTTTCCCGGGCCTAGTGATATATATGTGCACAAATATAGATATATTGTATACATAATTCCTGTTTATCATTGCGCATTATCGATATAGAGAAAATAAAATCAAAAGAGTAAGGTTCCTTGCCATTGTTCTGGAAAATATGGAGGCTCTTCTGGTGCTGGCATACATCTCTCGGTATTAGATGACTCTCCATCAGGGTTAGCATCTTCACCAAGACGAAGAGGGCTCGGGGATTCAGAATGCGTATCATCATCTTTACTTTTAGTACGACGCGGTATGCCTCTCGCATATCCAAGACTAAATAAAAACATATTCATGTAATGTGCATAAATCATTTACAAATGCATTATGCTTTTGTTTCTTTATAATGCATATGTAACACATACCCTTTGCCCCTTGTAGTTCCTCTTCCAAAAGGTCTACGAGTACCACCTCCACGTGTAATTCCAGGTGGACGTTCTTTTCTGGGTCTACCTGGACCCCTTCTAATATTTAAAGGTTTACCTCCAGGAAGTGGAAATTTCTGGTACCGTAGAGGATCATGAAAAGCTTCATCCGGGGTTACTGCAAGAGAAACAAACTTTTGTGCTTCCTCTGAAATAACATATATATTTTTAAATAATTAGTGTTTGTGCAAAGAATGTTAACAATTGTTATACGACACGACATATGCTATAAATTAATTATAACAGCTAAAAGAACACGTATACTCACTGTTACCAGGAATTGGTGGTGCAGAGCCTAGCAATTGATCGGAATTTGCTGGAGAAACAGGTATCCCTGTTGTTTCCTCATCTTCATCTTCACCATCGGAAGCTTCATCTAGTTCCATTTCTTCCTCACCCTCAAGACGCTCTTCATCATCCATGGCACCTCTACTAGACCTGTGTTGCTATGTGTTCCTATAAATATAAAAGGATATTATTATAACGAATTCTATACGCTCGTAGTTTGATAAATATTCTACATATATATTTTTCAATTGTATCAAAATGACATTAATTTTTATTAATGTAAGTTATATATCAAGCTTAGAATATTATTTATCATTTTGTTTAATCCTATGTTCGAATATCATAGTATTCTTTCAGATTTCTACGCTATATTATAGTCTCATAGAAGATAAGTAAAAATCATCATACTTTTTTAACATAAATAACATAAAATTAACGATCTATCGTAGATTACATTATTTATGTAACAGAAAATTTAATAACATAATAAGAGCTCATAAACATATGTTATATAAAAACATAAAATATAGTTTGCTTTCGACCTTGACGACATCCTCAACTTTTGTACCCCATTCTCCACTGTTTTTTAAAATCGAAGCTTAAATATTCCTGTTCAAACGACTCTCTAGACACTGAAAATCACGAAATAATTGGAAACTGTAAGAATTTGCAATAAAATAGTTTCTTGTGTTTTAAAATTAAATATACCTCGCTAAACATTACAGGTATATCTATTTGATTAATACAAAGTGATACTAGCCTAAACTCTTCTGCTACAAATTAATGAAACCTGTACTTTCATATATTTTTGCGGATATCAACGGAACACGTAGATCTTCGTTAACAAAATGATACGATTTTTTATATCGATAAATATCGATCAGAGTTTTGGAAAAATTGTAATTATTACGTAAACCATCGTCCACTTGTGGTTGAAGAAAAATCGATTTAAAATATTTGCAAAAGGAGGATCTATTATTTTATTAATTTCACGACAAATAAACCGCGTACAAACGCTGTACAAAACACATCAATCATTTCTTACGTGTCAATGCTGATTTCTACAGCGGTACTATATATCCCTATAGCAATAATATTTTTCAGGGAAAAAGATCTGTTTCGCTTAAAATCAGCGTATCGCCGCCGAATAAAAACATTAACTCGTGTCTTGGTCCGAACTCACATAGCATTTAATCTCTTTACAGTATAGAGCTCAGTCAGCTACACAGCAGGATGGCGTGCCGCTCAGCAATCGGCGGTCACTCCACAGTGGGGAAAACCGAGGCACTATAATCACCGAAAAACGCCACTTTTCATCACCGAGAAACACAAATAGTTCTTGTCACCATGAGCCGTAGCACCACATACGAAGCACCGTTTATCCGGCGGATTACCGCGTGCACAATTGACTTACGCTAAATAAGGCAGGGGAGAATTTTGTTGGCACGGCCTTTACGGCGACAGTACGCCATTGCTATTGTGGCGGCTACCTCCAGACCCGCCAGCAGATGGATCCTCCTTTCCCGCAAGTAACTGATTCGGCTCAATTTGTATATGTACAGACTTCGTCCGTCCTTCCGACATCCCAACGTCTAAGGCAGTTATTATCAGGATCCTCGTTGAAATTCGCACGGCTCATCCAAGTAAACATCTTGTAGTAACAGAAAAAAATGTCACAAGCTGCTTGAACGGAAGAGTACGCAACTGACGAAGAGCTAAAGTCACGGAGTCCGGATGTCGGAAGAAAGCCAGAGCGCGCACTCGCTTGGATAGCTACATGTGCTGCCACCGTCGCGTGCTGCGCCGGAATCATGGTCGGTCGTCAACGCCAAGGGAACCGAAGGAAAAATCAACCAATGATTTCTTTCGAAATCATATTTTAAATCGTATTTCGAGGACTACGCCATCGGTATCCAAAGATGTCTTCGATATCAACGGTTGTCACAAACGGCGCTCCGGTTTCCACTCCCCACAACGATTCCGCGTTGCACGACGCTGACGGCTCGCAACGAGTGCAACAGATGCCCACACGTGATTCGAGCCATAGTATTTTGGGTAAGTACAATCCTCTTTTTTCTACAAATCCATATATTATCCATTTCTACTATCCGGAACAATTAAATACTGTGCGGTAGCAGACTTACTTACTTTTTAGTCATTATTTCGAACGATACAGAACCTTGAACACTAAACGCAAGCTGAACAAAACCCCGACGGTTTTCATTGTTTGACAAGTGGAGTAGTAGAGACTGTACATAGTTCGGTCACTTCTGAGGAGAAAAATAAGAAATGCATTCTACAAATGTAAATTGAAAGTCGTTAAGTTTCGCTCGCTTTCGTAATTCGCCGCGGTCGCGCTACGAGCGCTAAGATTACGGAGAAACTTGCTAACTTCGCCCGCATCGACAAAAGGGCGCGCGAGAAGCTCCTGCCGTGGATATCGGTACCACTGTTCGTCGTGATATTTTCGGTTTTAATGGGTTTTAATTCCCAAAAGGATTTCTGTCCTGGAGCAGAAGCTAAAATTAGCAGCTCGGGAAAGGTTGGCGGTAATCGGTGACTTGCTCCCGTATGCTTTGGTCGGGTATGAAATAATGGTATTATTCTTTGAAATAGCGCCATCGTTCGTTCGGAGTAATTATTTTATTGATGTATACATGTACTGTTACAGATGAAAATGTAAAAGAAACGCAGCCTCGCTATCGATTCTATCTTATACGATATTGGTACTCGGTCGATTAAGTGCTCCTACTAAATTCGAAAACGTGTGGTATCGTTAGACGCAATAAATTTTCCGCAGCGAGGAGACACCCGATGTCCCATGTTCTTCTAAAAAGTTCAACATGTTGCACACGGCTGTGGAACGAATGCAATTATCGTAAGTATAAGAGAAACAGAATCGTTTTCTTTTTTTTTTTTATCAATTCTGCCGTTACCGTAGTCTCAATGCAAGCATTACCTTGCCTGTCGCCGGAGTTCATGAACATATTGACGATCGAGAAACGTTTCATTCGACTGAACGTTTTTAAAAATTTATTCACCAGTTCCGTGTCGTTAGGCTTGCAAAAATGCTGCTCCATGCAACGCAAAATGGTACTGAACATATTTCCGTCGAGTTCATTACCTAGAACTAATGTAATTTGTTAGCGAAGAGGTTTCAGGATTTGATTTACATATACAGTACCAACTTAGCTCGTTGCCAGTACCAACCTAAAACTAACTTATCGACGTTCAATGATCGCAACAACCGTGCGCGCACCTCTAAATCATCGTTCTTCAATGACCGCCATATACGCATGAATTCGTACGCATTTTCGACATTATCGAAGGTCTGCAATCATTATTAATGTTTACGTATCATATTTGGTCATTTTAATCGCTGGCAACGTACCTGTGGAACATGTTTTTCCGGATTACTAGTTTTACTTTCACATTTATTCGCCACTTGAATAGTTTTCGGGGCGATAATGTTCGGTTCGTAATTTTTATTAGACTTTTTAACGGCCGACTTCTTAGCTTCGGACGTTTTACTGTTATTTGTTGGTTTTGCATTGCAATTATTATTATTATTATTCGAGGTTGTTCCGTTCGATAGAATTTTGTTCTTCGAAATATTATTGTTGTAGGGCTCGTTGGGCAACTCTTCGATAATGACCGAACTATTTTGTTTAGAAGGCGTCGGACATGAGAAAATTGACTTCGGATTCCGAAATAAATGCGGACTCTTATTTTCCTGCGTAGAATTAGATACATTGGCTGCTGAATTTTTCTGCGACTCGGATATCTTCGTGGAGCTATTTCTCGCTATCGCTTTCGGCTTGTCGTTTTGAAGGCAGTAATCGGCTCTGAAGTGCGGCCTGGGCCTCAGATTCTGCGAAGGCCCTGGGGCCCGATCGCAGAAACATATGTTGCTTCCAATATTTAATTTCGATTCGAATTGTTCGCTGTAATTGTTATTTGTTTCGGTTTTGTCGACTCGACGCGGTTCCTCGCGTTCGGCTTCGCTTTGTTCGACGATGGCCATTCTACGAGTACCGAATCAGGATT